>NC_057804.1:555322033-555349533 GCF_018294505.1 Triticum aestivum
CAGGGTGTGGGCCCCCTAGCCTTCATCTTTGGCGATGCTTTTTCTTTATTTATTTTAAGATATTCCGTGGAGTTTCAGGACTTTTGGAGTTGCATAGAATAGGTCTCCAATATTTTCTCCTTTTCTAGCCCAGAATTCCAGCTGCCGGCATTCTCCCTCTTCATGTAAACCTTGTAATATAAGAGAGAATAGCCATGAGTATTGTGACATAACGTGAAATAACAGCCCATAATGCAATAAATATTGATATAAACGCATGATGCAAAATGGACGTATCAACTCCCCCAAGCTTAGACCTCGCTTGTCCTCAAGCTAAAAGCCGATAAACAATAAATATGTCCTCATGTTTAGAGGCAGAGGCGTCGATAAAAATAAAATACAGACATGAAGGCATCATGATTATTTCCATAACAGCAACATATATAGATTTTGTCATATGATTACTTATGTTCAAGTGATGATCTTTTCACAATGCAAAAGTACGAATCAGAAACCTTATTGAGCACCATCAAATCATAACCTCAGTCATTGAAGCAATTGCAATTTATCATAACATTGGAAAGAGTCTACGTCAGAGCTTAAAAGCAAGTCCACATACTCAACTATCACTTAGTCCTTCATAATTGCTAACACTCACGCAATACTTGTGGTTACGGAGTTTTAATCGGACACAGAGAAAGATAGGGGCTTATAGTTTTGCCCCACAACCTTTTACCTCAAGGGTAATGTCAACAATAATAATTCATGCTCCCCTACATCCAATTAGATTATATATATCATGTTCTTTCCAACATGCTGAGCTTGTCAAAGGATAAAATGAAAAAGGAAAGGTGAAGATCACCGTGACTCATGCATAAAGTAGAGAATAGTAATAAAAGATAGGCCCTTCGCAAAGGGAAGCAGAGGTTGTCATGCGCGTTTAGGGTTGATGCACAAAATCTTAATGCAAAAGAACGTCACTTTATATTGCCCCTTGTATGTGGACCTTTATTATGCAGTCCGTCGCTTTTATTACTTCCACAACAAGTTCGTACAAAACTTATTTTCTCTGCACTAATAAGTCATGCATATTTAGAGAGCAATTTTTATTGCTTGCACCGATGACAACTTACTTGAAGGATCTTACACAATCCATAGGTAGATATGGTGGACTCTCATGGCAAAACTGGTTTAAGGGTATTTGGAAGCACAAGTAGTATCTCTACTTGGTGCTGAGAATTTGGCTAGCATGAGGGGGAAAGGCAAGCTCAACATGTTAGAGGATCCATGACAACAGACTTTATCTCAGATGTAAGAAAACATAACTCATTATGTTGTCTTCCTTGTCCAACCTCAACTCTTTAGCATGTCATATTTTAATGAGTGCTCCCAATCATAAGATATGTCAATGATAATATATCTATATGTGAAACCTCTCTTTCCTTATTACTTCCTATTAATTGCAACAATGACCAAAGCTATATTTGCCAACTCCCAACAACTTTTAATCATCATACTCTTTTCTATGTGAAGTCATTACTCTCAATAAGATCAATATGAACTATTTGTTTATTTTTATTCTTTTTCTTCTTTCTATTCACCCAAGATCATGGAAAAATAACCAAGCCCTTGACTCAACACTAATCTTTATTATATAGATAGCTCACGGACTTGATTACATAGAGGGATCATAAAGCAAAACTCAAAACTAGATCATGGCATAAACTTTATTCTACTAGATCAAGATACTACTAATAGGATCGAACTAAGAAAAACGGTAAAGATAGGAGTTGTGATGGTGATACGATACCAGGGCACCTCCCCCAAGCTTGGCAGTTGCCAAGGGGAGTGCCCATACCCATGTGATTATGTCTTCGGAGGTGATGGAGGTGGTGATGATGACGGTGGATAATCGCACATCGAGCGCAAAAGCTCCTCCAACTTGCAGATAATGCCCTTGAGCCCAGCAATATGATCCTTCAACAAAATATTCTCCTCTATGAGATACTTGTTCTGTATGCGGGCTAACTCAATCATCTTGAAAGCTTCAATCTCTGTTGGAGTGAAAAGGTTAGGTAAAGGTTGAGGGGTGTCTTCTTCTTTCACCACCGGAGCTTGAGCCTCAATGGCCTTCTTGATCTCTTCTGGTTCCTCTCTTTTCAACTCTATCTTCAATAGCCAAGCATCCTTGTCTTCGTTGTTGGAGGAGGGAGAAATCATGGTGCTCTAAATTTGGAACGGAAACAGCTCGAAACGAAAACAGAGGATATTTGCGTGATACGGTGGTCAAAACCTTTGGGAGTATATATAATGAATTTTTACCGACCAAAATACGTATCGTGCAAGAAAACGGAGTCCGGAGGGCACTCGAGGTGCTCACGAGGAAGGGGGGCGCGCCCAGGGGGGTAGGGCGCGCCCTCCACCCTCGTGGAGGCCTCGTGTCCTTCCCGGACTGCCACTTATTTTTCTATTTTTCTAAATATTCCAAAACAGAGAAATATTGCCTTAAAAATTGTTTTTGAGTTGGTTTACTTACCGTACCACATACCTATTCCTTTTCGGAGTCTGAAATGGTCTGGAAAGTGTCCCTTATGTATTCCTCCGGGGTTACGGTTTCAATAATATTGGTTTCAACATTTATGGGATTACCTGAGATATAATGTTTGATTCTTTGACCGTTTACCACCTTCGGATTTGTGCCTTCGAAGTTGTTGATTTTTATGGCACCGGAACGATAGACCTCCTCGATAACGTAGGGACCTTCCCATTTAGAGAGAAGTTTTCCTGCAAAAAATCTTAAACGGGAGTTGTATAGCATTACATAATCACCTACATTAAACTCACGCTTTTGTATTCTTTTTTCATGCCATCTTTTAACTTTTTCTTTAAACAACTTGGCATTATCATAAGCCTGGGTTCTCCATTCATCAAGTGAGCTAATATCAAATAACCTCTTCTCACCGGCAAGTTTGAAATCATAGTTGAGCTCTTTAATAGCCCAATATGCCTTATGCTCTAGTTCGAGAGGTAAGTGACATGCTTTTCCATAAACCATTTTATACGGAGACATACCCATAGGATTCTTATATGCAGTTCTATAGGCCCATAATGCATCATCAAGTTTCTTGGACCAATTCTTTCTAGACCTATTAACAGTCTTTTGCAAAATTAATTTGAGCTCTCTATTGCTCAATTCTACTTGACCACTAGACTGTGGGTGATATGGAGATGCAATTCTATGATTAACGTCATATTTAGCAAGCATTTTGCGGAAAGCACCATGAATAAAGTGTGAACCACCATCAGTCATTAAATATCTAGGGACTCCAAACCTCAGAAAAATAACTTCCTTAAGCATTTTAATAGAAGTGTTATGATCAGCACTACTAGTTGGAATAGCTTCTACCCACTTAGTAACGTAATCAATAGCAACTAAAATATGTGTATATCCATTAGAGGCAGGAAAAGGTCCCATATAATCAAAGCCCCAAACATCAAATGGTTCAATAACAAGCGAATAATTCATAGGCATTTCTTGATGTCTACTAATATTACCAATTCTTTGACATTCATCGCAAGACAAAACAAACTTACGGGCATCCTTGAAGAGAGTAGGCCAATAAAAACCAGATTGCAATACCTTATGTGCAGTTCTATCTCCAGCGTGGTGTCCTCCATAAGCTTCGGAGTGACACTTGCATAGGATTTGTTCCTGTTCATACTCAGGCACACAACGTCTAATAACACCATCTACTCCTTCTTTATAAAGATGTGGGTCATCCCAAAAGTAATATCGCAAATCATAGAAAAACTTTTTCTTTTGTTGGTATGTGAAGCTAGGTGGTATAAATTTAGCGACAATATAATTAGCATAATCGACATACCATGGAGTGGTACGGGAAGTGCTTATGACATTTAATTGCTCATTAAGAAAGCTATCATCAATAGGTAGTGGGTTATCAAGAATATTCTCTAACCTAGATAAGTTATCTGCAACGGGGTTCTCAACTCCTTTTCTATCAACAATATGCAAATCAAATCCTTGCAGCAAGAGAACCCATCTAATAAGTCTAGGTTTTGCATATTTCTTTTCCATAAGATATTTAATAGCAGCATGATCAGTGTGAATAGTTACTTTAGAATCTACAATATAGGGTCTGAATTTATCACAAGCAAATACAACTGCTAAAAATTCCTTTTCGGTAGTAGCATAATTTCTTTGAGCATTGTCTAGAGTCTTACTAGCATAATGGATAACATTTAATTTCTTCTCAACTCTTTGCCCTAGAACAGCACCTACAGCATAATCACTAGCATCACACATAATTTCAAAGGGTAAATTCCAATCAGGTGGCTGAACAACAGGTGCAGAGACTAATGCTTTCTTAAGTATTTCAAATGCTTCTACACAATCATCATCAAAGACAAATGGTACATATTTTTGTAACAAATTAGTCAGAGGCCGAGAAATTTTTGAGAAGTCCTTAATGAACCTCCTATAAAATCCAGCGTGACCAAGGAAACTTCATATACCTTTGATGTCCTTGGGACATGACATCTTTTCAATAGCATCAACCTTGGCTTTATCAACTTCAATACCTCTTTTAGAAACTTTGTGCCCCAAGACAATACCTTCATTAACCATAAAGTGGCACTTTTCCCAATTCAAGACAAGATTAGTTTCTTCACATCTCTGCAAAACTCGATTAAGATTGCTCAAGCAATCATCAAAAGAGGAACCATACACGGAAAAATCGTCCATGAAAACCTCACAATGTTTTTCACAAAAGTCAGAGAATATAGCCATCATGCATCTTTGAAAGGTAGCAGGTGCATTACATAAACCAAAAGGCATACGCCTATAAGCAAAAGTACCAAAAGGGCATGTAAAAGTAGTCTTTGATTGATCTTTAGCCGACACAGGTATTTGAGAGAAACCAGAATAACCATCTAGAAAGCAATAATGTGTATGTTTGCATAATATTTCTAGCATTTGATCAATAAAAGGTAAGGGGTAATGATCTTTCTTAGTAGCTTTATTTAATTTGCGGAAATCAATTACCATCCTATAACCTGTGATAATTCTTTGCGGTATCAATTCATCTTTATCATTAGGGACAATAGTAATACCTCACTTCTTAGGGACACAATGGACAAGACTTACCCACTGACTATCAGCAACGGGATAAATTATACCTGCCTCTAGAAGCTTGAGTATTTCTTTTCTTACCACTTCTTTCATTTTAGGATTCAAACATCGTTAAGGATCACGAACTGGTTTGGCATCCACTTCCAAATTTATTTTATGTTGACATAGAGTGGGACTAATGCCCTTAAGATCATCAAGAGTATATCCAATAGCGGCACGGTGCTTCTTCAGAGTTTTCAATAATCTTTCTTCTTCATGCTCTAAAAGGTTAGCACTAATAATGACATGATATATTTTCTTTTCATCAAGATAAGCATATTTAAGATTATCAGGCAATAGTTTAAGCTCAAACACGGGATCACCCTTGGAAGGAGGAGGATCCCCTAGGATTTCAACAGGCAAATTGTGTTGCAGAATAGGTTCCTGTTTAAAGAATACGTCATCTATTTCCCTTCTTTCATTCATGAACATATCATTTTCATGGTCTAGCAAATATTGTTCTAAAGGATCACTAGGAGGTACGGCAATAGAAGCAAGACCAATAATTTCATCCTTACTAGGCAATTCTTCCTCACGATGTTGTTTACTAAATTTAGAGAAATTAAACTCATGAATCATATCATCCAAGCCAATAGTAACAACATTCTTTTCGCAATCTACCTTAGCATTAACAGTATTCAAGAAGGGTCTACCAAATATAATGGGACAAAAGCTATCTTGTGGGGAACTGAGAACAAGAAAATCAGCAGGATATTTAGTTTTCACACACAAGACTTCAACATCTCTAACAATTCCCACTGGTGAAATAGTATCTCTATTGGCAAGTTTAATTGTGACATCAGTTTCTTCTAACTCAGCAGGTGCAATTTCATGCTTAATTTCTTTATATAAATCATAAGGTATAACACTAGCACTAGCACCCATATCACATAAGCCATGATAACAATGATCTCCTATTTTAACAGAAATAACAGGCACGCCTACCACATGTCTATGTTTATCTTTAGCACAAGGTTTAGCAATTCTAGCAGTTTCACCACAGAATTGAATAACATGCCCATCAATATTATCAGACAAGATATCTTTAACAATAGCAATATTAGGTTCTACTTTGATTTGCTTAGGAGGTGTATAAGTTCTAATATTGCTTTTACGAACAACAGTTGAAGCTTTAGCATGATCCTTCATTCTAACAGGGAAAGGTGGTTTCTCAACATAAGAAGTGGGAACAATAGGATCATTATAAGTGACAGTCTTTTCTTCAACTTTAATAGGTGCAGCTACTTTGACTTCTATGGGAGGATGATATTTAAACCACTTCTCCTTAGGGAGATCAACATAGGTAGCAAAAGATTCACAGAAAGAAGCTACTATCTCAGAGTCAAGTCCATATTTAGTTCTAAACTTATGGAAAATATCGGCATCCATAAAAGATTTAACACAATCAAACTTAGGTGTCATACCTGACTCCTTACCTTCGTTGAGGTCCCAATCTTCAGAGTTGCATTTAATTCTGTCCAATAAATTCCATTTAAATTCAATAGTCTTCATCATAAAATAACCAGCATAAGAAGTATCGAGCATAGTGCGATTGTTATCAGAAAGCCGAGCATAAAAACTTTGAATAATTATTTATCTTGGGAGCTCATGATTGGGGCATGAATATAACATTGATTTAAGCCTCCCCCAAGCTTAAGTGATGCTTTCTCCTTCGCGAGGCCAAAAAATATATATATATAATTGCGATCACGATGAACAATATGCATAGGGTAATACTTTTGATGAAATTCCAATTTCAATCTTTTATAGTTCCATGATCTCGTATCATCACATAGCCTGTACCATGTCAATGCGTCTCCCTTCAAAGATAAAGGGAAGACCTTATTCTTAACAACATCATCGGGTATACCTGCAAGCTTAAATAGTCCACAAACTTCATCCACATAGAGTAGATGTTCATCAAGATGCTTTGTTCCATCTCCTGTAGAAGTGTTAACTAGCAGTTTTTCCATCATACCCGAAGGAATTTCAAAAGGAGTTTCATTTTCAATAGGTTCAGTAGGTTGAGGAGAAACTCTTTGCTCTACTGGACGGGGTGAAGATACCCCGAACAAGCCCCTCAGAGAATCACTTTCCATAGTAACAAGTGACAGAAAATTTCAGCACACTATATAAATTTTTCCATACCAAATTCCACCTACCAAAGGCGCTACACTCCCCGGCAACAGTGCCAGAAAAGAGTCTTGATGACCCACAAGTATAGGGGATCTATCTTAGTCCTTTCGATAAGTAAGAGTGTCAAACCCAACGAGGAGCAGAAGGAAATGATAAGCGGTTTTCAGCAAGGTATTCTCTGTAAGTACTGAAATAAGTGGTAACAGATAGTTTTGTGATAAGATAAATCGTAACGAGCAACAAGTAACAAAAGTAAATAAAGTGCATCAAGGTGGCCCAATCCTTTTTATAGCAAAGGACAAGCCTGAACAAACTCTTATAATAGGAAAAGCACTCTCGAGGACACATGGGAATATCGTCAAGCTAGTTTTCATCACGCTCATATGATTTGCATTCGGTACTTTGATAATTTGATATGTGGGTGGACCGGTGCTTGGGTGCTGTTCTTACTTGACAAGCATCCCACCTATGATTAACCTCTATTGCAAGCATTCGCAACTACAACAAAAGTATTAAGGTAAACCTAACCATAGCATGAAACATATGGATCCAAATCAGCCCCTTACGAAGCAACGCATAAACTAGGGTTTAAGCTTCTGTCACTCTAGCAACCCATCATCTACTTATTACTTCCCAATGCCTTCCTCTAGGCCCAAATAATGGTGAAGTGTTATGTAGTCGAAGTTCACATAACACCACTAGAGGCTAGACAACATACATCTTATCAAAATATCGAATGAATACCAAATTCACATGACTACTAATAGCAAGACTTCTCCCTTGTCCTCAGGAACAAATGTAACTACTCACAAAGCATATTCATGTTCATAATCAGAGGGGTAATAATATGCATAAAGGATCTGAACATATGATCTTCCACCAAATAAACCAACTAGCATCAACTACAAGGAGTAATCAACACTACTAGCAACCTACTAGCACCAATCCTGGACTTGGAGACAAGAATTGGATACAAGAGATGAACTAGGGTTTGGGGATGAGATGGTGCTGGTGAAGATGTTGATAGAGATTGCCCTCTCCTGATGAGAGTAGCGTTGGTGATGATGATGACGATGATTTCCCCCTCCCGGAGGGAAGTGTCCCCAGTAGAACAGCTCTGCCAGAGCCCTAGATTGGTTCCGCCAAGGTTCCGCCTCGTGGCGGCGGAGTCTCATCCCGAAAGGTTGCCTAATCTTGTTTTCTCATTGAAAGACTTCATATAGGACAAGATGGGTGTCGGAGAGCCACCAGGGGGCCCATGAGGTAGGGGGCGCGCCCCAGGGGGGGGGGGCGCCCCCACCCTCGTGAGCAAGGTGTGGCCCCCCTGGCCTTCATCTTTGACGACGATTTTTCTTTATTTATTTTAAGATATTCCGTGGAGTTTCAGGACTTTTGGAGTTGCACAGAATAGGTCTCCAATATTTGGTCCTTTTCCAGCCCAGAATTCCAGCTGCTGGCATTCTCCCTCTTCATGTAAACCTTGTAAAATAAGAGAGAATAGCCATAAGTATTGTGACCTAACGTGAAATAACAGCCCATAATGCAATAAATATTTATATAAAAGCATGATTCAAAATGGACGTATCATCATGATACAGGGACTTTCTGGTAGATGGCCTCTACGTCTCCTCAAGCTAGGAAAATGCACTATAATTTTCTTGTCATTAATACCTGCAAATCTCTGTCTCTCTCAACATAGTAGATCATCATTAGACACTAAATCCTTCAATGAACTTGCAAAATGCTTGCATTAGATCCCTCATTAGACACTATATGTTCATCACCAGGAGCATGTAAAATGTTTGCATCAAATCCTTCATTAGCAGTCTGTTCATTAGACACTTCAGGCTCAAGAACAACATGAGCTTGTATGTTTGCACCGGAAACTTGATTAGATACATCAGATTCAGTCAGTTCAGTATTGATTGGGGGAGTTATAAAATAAGTAGAAATTGGTTTCATTTTATCATAGATTCCCTACATACAAGCAATTTTACAACACTGTCAGGTTTAACTATTGGCCAGAAATTGAAGAGTTGAATTAGATATAATCAGGGATGTGATGTACCTGCTCGTTGCGCATGCTACTCTTGCAAGCTGCGACTGTCTGTTTGCGTAAGCTCGATGCCATGCCCGTGCTACCGCCGCTGCCTCCCACGCAGGCTACACCCAGGGTTGGATCTTCATCTTCTTGTCCTTGCGTTCGCTTGAAGCCCGACGACCGCCCTCCAACGAGGGTGCGAGGAAGTGCTGTGTCGGTCTGTCCAGCAGCGGCTAGGTTAGGAGCGAGCCAGAATGGAGGCTGGAGCGAATGAATTGGGATTTTTCCTACTGTCGATCGATATGGGAGGCCCTCGTTTCGGCCGCGAGCCTGCTATAGGGCCTGCCTTGCACCTATGTTATTGGCCCATCCAAATTGAAACATTTTTCTTCATTTTTTACATTGCCTGCTCGTGCGTTGGGACGAACAAAACTAGCATGGGCCAACCTGGATGACTCAAACTAGGTGCACACTTTCCAGCCACCTGAGGTGACCGCCCATACCAGCCCCTATGGCGGCGTCGCCCCTTTTTGCGTGTATGATTGGATAGTGAAAAACATTCCAGTGACGCTTTTGATTTACCCACAGAATGGTTGAATTGCTTGTTTCTATGAACTGAGTTCGCCAATAATGTGAAGGATGCCCGTCTTTTCATCCTATTGTAGATTGCTTAGATCTCGATATGCCAAAAGTAATCGCATGAAATATATAGTATAAGCCAGTGTGATGTGTGTGGCTACAACTAGTCTGACTACACGTCCTCATATAACATATCAAGGACGCACCGTCTTACTAGATTAACCATTCGACTTACCCATGCAGTGTGGGAAGAAAGAAGTATTGGGACTGAGTATCCAAGCAATTGATGCCATGGAATCCTTCATACAACCTTGCAAGCGAAAAAGAAGTTGCAGTGTGCCTGTACAAAGAACTAGCATAAGTTCAGTTACCTGCTTCTCAGAATTTTAGTTAGCCACTTATTGCAAAAATTTTCAATTACGTTGCTTGGCTTAATTTAGTTTGCTACTGATTACATAATGCCACAGCCTGTTAATCATATTGTAGACTGCGCCTATCTATGTGTTTGATACTAACTGTTAAGAATTACCTGTTTGCCTTAACTTAAATATCTACTTGTTTGTTTAACTGCTTTGCTGCTGCAACAACGGGTTACAATGATGCTAATAACTACTTTTCAGCATCCAATTGAAACTCTTTAGTTCCTTGTTTGTTTAACTGTTTTGCTGTTATAACTCCCAGTTGAGATGTTTTGCTAACTTCAACTTTTCTGAATCCAATCGAAACTTTAATGACAAAACCGGTTAGCCCAAGATCAAAGAGCGAGGTACCATGGATGTTGCATCATCCCACAACCGTGGCACCGACCCAATCGTGCATTATGAATTGTCAACTGCTGATGCTCTAGAGGCTAAACTAGTGGTAGAAAGAGATTCTGCTTCTGCACTTAGAGATGAAGTTGACATGTTGAGGAAGCAAACAGCACAATCACAAATAGTACTCAAGACAACCATTAAATATTTGGTGGATTTCAAAACAAAGCAAGCTGAGACTGACCAGATTGTTAAGGTCCTGAAGGAAAAAGGAAATTAAATTCCTACTTGGTAAATCATAGGTGATATGTTCTTTCCATCGTTGAATAACCTTTGTGTTGTCTGTTCATGTAATCAATCAAACCATTTGTTTTAGAGATCATGTAATAATTGTTTTTTTGTTTTTGGTTTGTAATTTTATTTGAGAACAATTCTGTATTAATTGATAAGACTCAGAGACATTTCATTTGGATTGTTGTACCAGACCTACAAATATGCCAATCGGGCTAAATGTGCATTCAACAATATTAGTAGTATAGATGGACCATAAGTGGCACGCATCGGAAAGGGCCAAGATGCTGGCTAAAAAAGGATGCTGTTGTAGCCAAAAAAAAGCACAGCTGCCTGGCTTATGTATGTTAGTTGATATTATTGATCCATATACTCTATAAGTGTTTCTATGTCTGTTAGTTCTGTACATTCTTGGTTGATTGACTTGGTATTTGAATCTTGATACATCGCTTGTGTACATATCTAAATGGGAGTACACATTATGCTGCGTGTGACATTTGAGTTGGACATGAAGTATTCCAAATATTCGAATTCACCTTAAACTGGATTCTAGCTTCTAAATTTGAGTATCGACATTTGTAAACCATATTCATATATGACAGTGGAATACATCTTTGTCATCCTTTTGAAGATATATAAAAACACATAGAATGATTTATAAAGATTCATATAGGAAAACAAAATGGATTCGAATTTAGTTGCCAGGGTAAACGTGGATGCTTATTGTCCCAAAATTCGAAAGAAGCGGCAAAATGTCCACTCCCACGTCGGCTGCCCGAAGCCAAGTGTTTGGGAGATGGAAATTACTGTCTCCCCATTACACGGACAATCCATTGGCCCGATTTCCACTGCTCTAAATAGGGGTAGGTTAGGAACTTCAATTATACGTGACACGACTGCCTCTAAGCCCATTCCGACACGGTGGGCGTCAAACATGGGCGGCAAAACACATTTGATTCAAGCTCGTCCAAAAGACCTCTATTTCTCCCTCCATTCCCCATTCATACATGGTGGGCGGCAAGACAAACTCGACTCGGCCGAAATCGATGTAGGCAAATATTTTCAATAGGGGCAGGTTTGCAACTTCACTCAGACGTGACACAACCGCCCTACCTGTCAGCCCCGTTCATACACCATGGGCGCCAACCATGCGCGCCAACCACCCTCTCCTTGCTCGAAATCGCTCTGGGCAAATATTGGCGAGATGCGAGATTACCGTCCTATCCCCAACCGACGAGACGTCCAAATTTTAAACGGGGGCTAAGTTCGTAACTTTCCCATATTTCAGACAGGCGCGTCCCAATCCCCGTACCTCTCCCTCCATTTTCCCATTCATACACCGTCCACGCTAGAACACCCCATCCCCATACCAGCCTCCGTCTGCCACCCCATCCATCGCCGCCGTCCTCCACCACATCCATCGCCACCATCCTCCACCATCCTGGAGCGCCTACCAAGACCGCGTCGTGCACTGCTAGAGATGGACGTTTCTCATCCACGGCGACGGACCAATAGCCTTGCATCGCATCCTCTCGCTTCATCGGCACCGTTGTCCTCTTTGCCGGGGCTGCTAACACGACCTTCTCTTCCACTGCAACGGGACTTATCCCCCAATGCACCCGTCTACCGTCGCAGATCTGCTTCAACGCCATTGACAGCCATCGCACCCCCGATGCCTACACGGCGCCGCAAGAGAGGTGGTACTTCATATCTCCTCAACTTTTTGATCTCAGCCAGAAAATAGATCTTAACTTGGTTTGTCGGAGTAATGGGCCACGGGTAGGCTAACCCGAGCCCCAGAACCTTTCAAAACATTGGGGCAGACTGTGCCCCTCAAGACTCCACGATGAAGAGCCGCCTCCTGGGAGTCGGCAGCAACTGTCCCTCACGTCCGAGTTCCAGGGACGACTTCGAATTAAGCCAACTCTTGGGTGTCGGCTTCCAGATGGGCCGACTCTTAGCTGACGACTTCAAGAGAAGACGACTATGGGAGTCAGCCCGTGACTCCAACCACCTCCTTCCTTCGCCACGACGGATGGGGCGGAGTACGGTTGCAGCGTGGCCGTCTCTACCCCGCTTACAAGGGGCTGGCATGGCTACAGTGCGCCGTATCGCTGGAGATCTCCATCGTGGCGCATCATTGTTGCCATGCCTGCCCTGACCTCAGCCCCATGGGCGGCACACTGTGCCCACGACGGCCTACCTGTACGGCCCTGAGACGGCGGGACCCGTCCGTTAGCGGGAGTATCGAAGGCGGCGAGAGCGCCACGAAGACGGCCCCGTGGGAGTCGGCCCCCTGGAGTCGGCCGACCCCTCCCACGGGCCCCGCACGCCATTAACCAGACAAGACGGCGAATGGCGGCAGTGATCGCCCGCCAGACGGCGGCACTGTTGCCATGACCCCGTGACCAAGCCAGCGTCATCAGAAGCACCGCTACAGTACCAGGCCTGTCCGTGGGGCCCGCCAGTCGACGGGCCCTAGAAGTTGGCGGAGAAGACGGCGGCCTAAGAGACAGACGGCTGGGACCCGCGCCCCGCCGGATTACCATTATATCCCTGGGGGGGGCAGGCCTATATAAGCCCCCCGGGGCACCCATGCAACGGGGATAGCCTCTTTAGCATTAGACCGATCACATAGGAAGGAGAGAACTAGCCTTGCCCTCTCCTACCTCCAAAAACAGCTCTAGGAGCACCATTGTATTCACTTTGCCATAGTGACCATGCAGAGACTCCGCAGAGCAGCAGTAGGGGTGTTATCTCCTCGGAGAGCCCTGAAGCTGGGTAAGATCCGCCGGCGTGCATGTCTTTGCCTCATCCCGCTTCCGGGCACCGGCGACGTTCTACTCGCTCCCACCATGATAAGCCATCCTTTGGCATATGTCGTACCCAACCCCTGACATGGTTACTATACTTTCTTTCCAGCTCTTAGAATTTAGTTCTTAGTTCGAAGCAAACAATGGATGCTAAATATCATTTCTCCGGTTTGCAGCTTCAAATCTGCCATGGCACAGCCATAATACGGTTTAATTGATCATGCTTAGGGTTTAATTGATAATGCTGGTTCTGTGGTGGTTTCTTTAATAGAAATCGGAGGGGAAACCCTCTTTTGCTAAAAAAATATGCTTAGAGTTTCCCCCTTTTATGATCACTATACGACCAGAATACGTGCTTCGTGTCATAATAACACTGCTCCACCCATCAAGCTAAACAAGCTTAGTTGTTCAAACACGAATCTGATATTATTAAAACAAAGTTGTTTAATTGGTCAGTGATACGTCTCCAACGTATCTATAATTTTTGATTGCTCCATGCTACTTTTATCTACTGTTTTAGGCAATATTGGGCTTTATTATCCACTTTTATATTATTTTTGGGACTAACCTATTAACCGGAGGCCCAGCCCAGATTTGCTGTTTTATGCCTATTTCAGTGTTTCGAGGAAAAGGAATATCAGACGGAGTCAAAACGGAACGAAATCAACTGGAGGAGTTAATTTTGGAAGGAAACCAACCTGACGGGCTTGGAGTGCACGCTAGGGGAGTCCCGGGCTGCCCAGAAGGGTGGAGGGCGCGCCCTCCCCCTAGGCGCGCCCCCTACCTCGTGAGCAGCCCGGAGGTCCACCGACGTACCCCCTGCACCCATATATACCTACGTGCCCTAAAACTTCTAGAACAGAAGATAGATCGGGAGTTCCGCCGCCGCAAGCCTCTGTAGCCACCAAAAACCAACCGAGACCCTGTTCTGGCACCCTGCCGGAGGGGGATTCCATCACTGGAGGCCATCTTCATCATCCCGGCTCTATCCATGACGAGGAGGGAGTAGTTCACCCTCGGGGCTGAGGGTATGTACCAGTAGCTATGTGTTTGATCTCTCTCTCTCTCTCGTGTTCTCTCTCATGTTCATCTATGGCACGATCTTGATGTATCCCGAGCTTTGCTATTGTAGTTGGATCTTATGATGTTTTCCCCCTCTACTCTCTTGTGATGAATTGAGTTTCCCCTTTGAAGTTATCTTATCGGATTGAGTCTTTATGAGAACACTTGATGTATGTATTGCGTGGGATAACCGTGGTGACAATGGGTTATTCTATTGATCCCCTTGATGTATGTTTTGGTGATCAACTTGCGGGTTTCGTGACAATTGGGAACCTATGCATAGGGGTTGGCACACATTCTTGACTCTTCGGTAGTAGCTTTGGGGCACTCTTTGAAGTACTTTTATGTTGGTTGGATAAATCTGAGATTGTGTGATGCATATCATATAATCATGCCCACAGATACTTGAGGTGACAATGGAGTATCTAGGTGACATTAGGGTTTTGGTTGATTTGTATCTTAAGGTGTTATTCTAGTACGAACTCTTTTATAGATCGATCCGAAAGAATAGCTTTGTGGTGGTTTCGTACCCGACCATAATCTCTACGTTTGTTCTCTGCTATTAGTGGCTTTGCAGTGACTCTTTGTCGCATGTTGAGGGCTTGTCATATGTTCTATCTATGTTATTATTGTTGAGAGAACTTACACTAGTGAAAGTATGAACCCTAGGCCTTGTTTCCTACCATTGCAATACCGTTTATGCTGACTCTTACCGCTTGTTACCTTGCTATTTTTATTATTTCAGATTACAAAAACCTATATCTACTATCTATTTTGCACTTGTATCTTCATCTCTTCGCCGAACTAGTGCACCTATACAATTTACCATTGTATTGGGTGTGTTGGGGACACAAGAGACTTTTTGTTATTTGGTTGCAGGGTTGTTTTAGAGAGACCATCTTCATCCTACGCCTCCTACGGATTGATAAACCTTAGGTCATCCACTTGAGGGAAATTTGCTACTGCCCTACAAACCTGTGCACTTGCAGGCCCAACAACGTCTACAAGAAGAAGGTTGTGTAGTAGATATCAAGCTCTTTTCTGGCGCCGTTGCTGGGGAGGCTAGGTAAGTGAAGGTATATCTTTAGATCTTGCAATCGAATCTTTTTGTTTCTTGTTTTAGCACTAGTCTAGTTTATAAAAGAAAACTACAAAAAAAAATGGAGTTGAGTTTGTCTCATACGCTTCACCTTTTTAATATCTTTCATGAGTATGATGGAAAGGAAAATTGTGCTCAAGTACTTGAAGAAGAAATCTATAGAATGTTTTTATATGATGAGCATGATTGCAATGTTGTTAGTATGAATTCCTTGAATATCCATGATGCTAATGATATGCAAAGCCACAAGCTTGGGGAAGCTATGTTTGATGAAGATGATATATTTTGTCCCCCAAGATTTGATGAGCACATTTACTATGATGAAAGCATGCCTCCTATCTATGATGATTATTGTGATGATACGTATGCTATAAAGAAAAAGTTTGCTTATGTGGAGAGTAGTAAATTTTCTATGCTTGTAGATCATGAAAAGAATGCTTTAGGTGCTGGTTATTATTTTGAATTCATTCATGATGCTACTGAAAATTATTATGAGGGAGGAGTATATGCTTGTAGGAATTGCAATAATATCAAGTTTCCTCTCTATGTGCTTAAAGTTTTGAAGCTATGCTTGTTGTGCCATCCTATGCTAGTTGATTATTGTTCCCATAAGTTGTTTTCTCACAAAATCCCTATGCATAGGAAGTGGGTTAGACTTAAATGTGCTATTCATATCTTCATGATGCTCTCTTTATGTTTCAACTCTTATCTTTTATGTGAGCATCATTGTCATCATCATGCCTAGCTAAAAGGCATTAAAGAAAAGCGCTTGTTGGGAGACAACCCAATAGTTATCCTTACTGTTTTTGTGTGTCCACATGATTATTCTACTATATTAATCATGTTTTATAGCTTTTGTTTCAATAAAGTGCCAAGTAGAACCTTTGGGAAGACTTGGGTGAAGTTTATGTGATCTTGCTGTGAAAAACAGAAACTTTAGCACTCACGAGATTAGCTGCCATGTTTTACTGGAGAGTGATTTTAGGTTGATTCTTTTTTCAGATGATTAACAGACAAATTTCTCAGGTCCAGAAATTTATTTCATAATTTTTGGGGTTCCAGAAGTATACGTTTTATACAGATTACTACAGACTGTTCTGTTTTTGACAGATTCTGTTTTCTATGTGTTGTTTGCTTATTTTGATGAATCTATGGCTAGTATTAAGTGCTATGAACCATGGAGAAGTTAGAATACAGTAGATATTACACAAATATGAATTTAGAATGAGTTCATTACAGTACCTAAGTGGTGGTTTTATTTTCTTATACTAACGGAGCTTACGAGTTTTGTTTTGAGTTTTGTGTGGTTGAAGTTTTCAAGTTTTGGGTAACGATTCGATGGACAATGGAATAAGGAGTGGAAAGAGACTAAGCTTGGGGATTCCCAAGGCACCCCAAGGTAATATTCAAGGATAACCAAGCAACTAAGCTTGGGGATGCCCCGGAAGGCATCCCCTCTTTCGTCTTCGTTCATCGGTAACTTTACTTGGAGCTATATTTTTATTCACCACATGATATGTGTTTTGCTTGGAGCGTCACTTTATTTTGTTTATTTTTTGCTTGCTGTTAGTTAGAATAGTGTTTTTCCTCTTTAGGTTCAATAAAAAAGTCAAGGATAGCCTTTGCCATGCTTATTTTGCTAGTTTGCATGTTGCTGTTTGAAAACAGAAAGTTTACCGCTGTTGCAAGCATTCCCTAGAAAAGTCAGAGCATGGTCTAACGTTGAATCTTTTTGCAGATTGAGCTATGATAAATTTATTACAGTGGGAATTTTAGTTCATAATTTTTGGAGTCAGGGAAGTATTGATACTCTTGCATTCTTTACAGACTGTACTGTTTTGGCAGATTGCTGTTATAGTTGCATTGTTTGCATATGTTTGTTTGTTTAATGATTCTATTTGATGATAGGAGTATTAAATATGCAGAGGCATTTAGTATGCAATGTTGAATAATAATTTAAGTGATTTGTTACAGTATAAAATGATAAGGTTTTGCATTGGTTTATACTAACCTATCTCACGAGTTCTTGTTGAGTTTGTTGTGAATGAAGCTTTTGATAAAAAGAGAAACCATGATATGAGAGGAATTAAGGAGACACAAAAGTTCAAGCTTGGGGATGCCCAAGGCACCCAAAGATAATATTTCAAGAAGTCTCAAGCATCTAAGCTTGGGGATGCCCCGGTAGGCATCCCACCTTTCTTCTTTAACAACTATCGGTTAGTATCGGTTGAGCCTAAGTTTTTGCTTCTTCACATGAGTTGTGCTATCCTTGCATTGTAGTTTTATTTAGCCTTGCTTGCTGTTTTAATAAAGTATCAAGATCTGAAATTCTTTAATGAGAGAGAGCCTTACACAAGTTGGAATTTGCTAGAATACTCTATGTGCTTCACTTATATCTTTTGAGCGTGATAATTTTTGCTCTAGTGCTTCACTTATATCTTTTAGAGCACGGTGGTGGATTTGTTTTGAAGAAACTATTGATCTCTCATGCTTCACTTAGATTATTTTGAGAGTCGTTAATAGCATGGTAATTTGCTTAATATTAATATACTGGGTGTTCAAGATATGTGAAATTTCTTTTGAGTGAATTGAATACTAAGATAAGTTTGATGCTTGATAATTGTTTTGAGATATGGAGGTGATAATATCAAAGTCGTGCTAGTTGGGTGATTATGAATTTGAGAATTACTTGTGTTGAAGTTTGCAAGTCCCGTAGCATGCACGTATGGTTGAAGTTATGTAACAAATTTGAAACATGAAGTGTACCTGGCTTGTGCATCCTTATGAGTGGCGGTCGGGGACAAGCGATGGTCTTTTCCTACCAATATATCCCCCTAGGAGCATGCGCATAGTACTTGGTTTTTGATGACTTCTAAATTTTTGCAATAAGTATATGAGTTATTTTGACTAATGTTGAGTCCATGGATTATACGCACTTTTACCTTTCCGCCTTTGCTAGCCTCTTCGGTACCGTGCATTGCCCTTTCTCACCTTGAGAGTTGGTGTAAACTTCGCCGGTGTATCCAAACCCCGTGATACGATACGCTCTATCACACATAAACCTCCCTATATCTTCCTCAAAACAGCCACCATACCTACCTATTATGGCATTTCCATAGCCATTCCGAGATATATTGCCATGCAACTTTCCACTGTTCCGTTCATCATCATCATGACATACTTTACTTTTGTCATATTGCCATTGCATGATCATGTAGTTGGCATCGTATTTGTGGCAAAGCCACCATGCATTATTTTTCATACATGTCACTCTTAATTCATTGCACCATCCCGGTACACCGTTGGAGGCATTCATACAGATTCATATCTTGTTCTAAGTTTCGAGTTGTAATCCTTATGTTGTAATCAATAGAAGTGTGATGATCATCATTATTAGAGCATTGCCCCCCAAAAAAAGAGAAAGGCCAAAAAAAAGAAAGGCCAAAAAAAGAAAATAAAATAAAATAAAATAAATAAATAAAAAAGGGGCAATGCTACTATCTCTTTTTCCACACTTGTGCTTCAAAGTAGCACCTTGTTCTTCATGTAGTGAGTCTCATATATTGTGCTTCAAAGTAGCACCTTGTTCTTCATGTAGTGAGTATCATAAGTCTTTTTATACTAGTGGGAATTTTTCATTATAGAACTTGGCTTGTATATTCCTACGATGGGCTTCCTCAAAATACCCTAGGTCTTCGTGAGCAAGCAAGTTGGATGCACACCCACTAGTTTTCTTTTGTTGAGCATTCATAGCTCTAGTGCATCCATTGCATGGCAATCCCTACTCCTCATGTTGACATCAATTGATGGGCATCTCCATAGCCCGTTGATTAGCCTCGTCAACGTGAGACTTTCTCCTTTTTTGTCTTCTCCACACAATCCCCATCATCATATTCTATTCCACCCATAGTGCTATATCCATGGCTCACGCTCATGTATTGTGTGAAAGTTGAAAAAGTTTGAGATTATTTAAGTATGAAACAATTGCTTGGCTGGTCATCGGGGGTATAGAAGTTGGGAACATCTTTGTGTGACAAAAATGAAGCATAGCCTAACTATATGATTTTGTAGGGATGAACTTTCTTTTGCCATGTTATTTTGAGAAGACATGATTGCTTTGATTAATATGCTTGAAGTATTATTATTTTTGTGTCAATATGAACTTTTGTCTTGAATCTTTCGGATCTGAATATTCATATCACGATTAAGAAGATTTAAATTGCAATTATGCCAAAGTATCACTCCGCATCAAAAATTCTTTTTTATCATTGACCTACTCGAGGACGAGCAGGAATTAAGCTTGGGGATGCTTGATACATCTCCAACGTATCTATAATTTTTGATTGCTCCATGCTACTTTTATCTACTGTTTTAGGCAATATTGGGCTTTATTATCCACTTTTATATTATTTTTGGGACTAACCTATTAACCGGAGGCCCAGCCCAGATTTGCTATTTTATGCCTATTTCAGTGTTTCGAGGAAAAGGAATATCAGACGGAGTCAAAACAGAACGAAATCAACTAGAGAAGTTAATTTTGGAAGGAAACCAACCTGATGGGCTTGGAGTGCACACGAGGGGAGTCCCGGGCTGCCCACGAGGGTGGAGGGCGCGCCCTCCCCCCTGGGCGCGCCCCTACCTCGTGAGCAGCCCGGAGGTCCACCGACGTACCCCCTGCACCCATATATACCTACGTACCCTAAAACTTCCAGAATAGAAGATAGATCGGGAGTTCTGCCGCCGCAAGCCTCTGTAGCCACCAAAAACCAATCGGGACCCTGTTCCGGCACCCTGCCAGAGGGGGATCCCATCACCGGAGGCCATCTTCATCATCCCGGCTCTATCCATGACGATGAGGGAGTAGTTCACCCTCGGGGCTGAGGGTATGTACCAGTAGCTATGTGTTTGGTCTCTCTCTCTCGTGTTCTCTCTCGTGTTCATCTATGGCACGATCTTGATGTATCCCGAGCTTTGCTATTGTAGTTGGATCTTATGATGTTTTTCCCCCTCTACTCTCTTGTGATGAATTGAGTTTCCCCTTTGAAGTTATCTTATCGGATTGAGTTTTTATGAGAACACTTGATGTATGTCCTACATGGGATAACCGTGGTGAAAATGGGTTATTCTATTGATCCACTTGATGTATGTTTTGGTGATCAACTTGCGGGTTTCGTGACAATTGGGAACCTATGCATAGGGGTTGGCACACGTTCTTGACTCTCCGGTAGTAGCTTTGGGGCACTCTTTGAAGTACTTTTATGTTGGTTGGATAAATCTGAGATTGTGTGATGCATATCGTATAATCATGCCCACGGATACTTGAGGTGACAATGGAGTATCTAGGTGACATTAGGGTTTTGGTTGATTTGTATCTTAAGGTGTTATTCTAGTACGAACTCTTTTATAGATCGATCCGAAAGAATAGCTTTCTGGTGGTTTCGTACCCGACCATAATCTCTACGTTTGTTCTCTACTATTAGTGGCTTTGGAGTGACTCTTTGTTGCATTTTGAGGGCTTGTCATATGTTCTATCTATGTTATTATTGTTGAGAGAACTTACACTAGTGAAAGTATGAACCCTAGGCCTAGTTTCCTACCATTGCAATACCGTTTACGCTCACTTTTACCGCTTGTTACCTTGCTGTTTTTATTATTTCAGATTACAAAAACCTATATCTACTATCTATTTTGCACTTGTATCTTCATCTCTTCGCCGAACTAGTGCACCTATACAATTTACCATTGTATTGGGTGTGTTGGGGACACAAGAGACTTTTTGTTATTTGGTTGCAGGGTTGTTTGAGAGAAACCATCTTCATCCTACGACTCCTACGGATTGATAAACCTTAGGTCATCCACTTGAGGGAAATTTGCTACTGTCCTACAAACCTGTGCACTTGCAGGCCCAACAACGTCTACAAGAAGAAGGTTGTGTAGTAGACATCAGTCAGCTAAATGTTCCTAAATTAGTTTCGAAAATGCATGTTCACCGCTCAGGTGTGTATCTCTACAGGGTGCCCACGGTGGGCTAGCCCACCCTGGGATTTTGGGTCATCCCAGGCCTCGATTCCCCTCTGTTCTGCTGCGCGCTTCGGATCTCTACTCGCCCCCAGCCGCCTGCCTCGCCGGCGACTTGCCGTCCCCCAACGGCATGACTCTAGGAGGAGATGCCGGACTAACAGGAGGCCAGGAGCCGCTCGCCCAACAGCGTCACCGCTGCCCGGGCACGCCGTCGTGCCTACCTTCCCAGTCCGTTCGGGGCTCAGGCGTGCAGCACCCACCAAGCCAACCCGATTTATCCTGAGATACGTCCTCAACACTCAGCAGCCACTCCTCGTCACCCATTTTCTAATTGATTCATTACTCATTAGGCAGGACTGTCATTAGGGTTTGTTGTGTGCTCAGTGCTACCTACACTTAATGGTTCAGATGTATTTCGGTAATCCTTAGTACCTCTAAAGTTCACAGGGTTTTCAAAATTCCGGCCCTCGGAACAGACACTAGTCATTTTGGATTGTTGGTCGTAGTGACATTGACCTAGATTACTACTGCAAGCCAGCTTTGTTGAATTTTACTTGTCTTTCTTACTCATTCGATATAATATCCAATTATTCACGTCGATTAGTTGCAAACAATAAGTGCTAGACAAACTTCTTCATTCAGATTTTGGATGGTCTCTTATTGCAGTTACAATTCTGCATACTTGTCCTAGTAAGCTCAGGAGTAAATGATTGATTCACTACATCTATGCTTGCCTTGTCATATTTGTTGTCAATATTCTTTTAGGGTGGACCACCCTGTTTCTAAATACTGGAACCGTAGACATGAGTGAATAGTATTTCTCTATGTGATCTCTTCCATCATGTGTGGGCAACGAACACTGCATTGTATAGAAAGAAGGTGTCATTTCCAGCTTTTACATAGGTTTCGATATTTTAGATGGAATACAATCTGCCTACTTGCTTTGTGTCGGACTACCAACACTCCACCCTTGAAGCTAAACATTATGCCACTCATAATTGCTTAGTTTATTTGTTCAAATACGAATTTCATATGATTCTAATGTTCCTACTTCAGTTTTGAAATGTGTGCCTGCCTGTTATAGAGACATAAGGGGTTTGTATTTCTGTGTGTGGTCTGGTCAGCACGGTTGGGGAGGTGAACTTTGCATATGCAGGGGTTTATAGGGAGACACTCTCCGAGTTGAATCTGCAATGCATTCCATAGATAATCTGACTACTTTTTATGTTTTCATGAATCTCAGATTCTGAACAACATCATAATGATTATGAGCTTGTGCGCATGAAAAGAATAAAGCAGAACAATGCCATGACTGTCAAACTTGGCATTAAGGGACTGAAATCAAGTCTGGATGCAATGCAATGCAAACGCTCTCCACCTACAGATTCATGCTCAGAATATGATCCTAACAGTGATTCTGAGCTAGAGGGAGACCTAAGTCAATGTAGCTCCCTAGTGGAGGAGTCAGAGGAAGATGCCCTATCTTATTCACCCATCAAGGTACTTGCTCTAACTTTCCAAGGTTACATTGCTCGCACATATCTTGCAACTGATGCTTTGCATTGCTTCTACTTTGTTGAACTGCCATTAGCTTAGTTTACACATCGTGTATGTGAATACGCCCCGCCTATCCATTTTCAGTACATATTCCATCTGTCATCATACCATATTTATCCATTCAAATGCTGTTCTTGTGTATCAGATGTTCAAAAGGAAGAGGGCGATTGCTGATCGTCAAGGAGCACAAGCAAAGTATTTGGAAAAGGTAGTGGCACCTGATAAATCAAATAGCCCATTAGGTGCAGTTGCAATATCACCTGACCCACAAAACACCCTAACGCTAGCAGACTCTAGCCCTACTACACTGGACATTTCTGATGCCCCAACTGAGCAGACCCCAACTGCAGCAAACAGTATGATTATGCCAGTTGACATAACACCAGCTGTATGACACAAAACCCACATTCCAGCAAAGAGTACACCAAATCCAGTTGCCAAATCCCTTTTCGAACTAGAGAGAGCCCCAATTGCAGCAAATAGGACCCCTGTTCCATTTCTTCCCAGTTTAGAAGACGAAGCTTATGTTGTTGTCAGGAACTTTGTGCACATCTTTCCTTCATGGAAAGATTATACCGCAGACACAGAACAATTTCCAATCTTCCTCTGCAACTTACGCGTAAGTAATGTACTAATGTTATTCATGGTCATTACTGCATATGTTTCCGCTGAAAGAAGACACAAGATTTCATTCTTTTAAATAGGCGAGGAGCAAACTAGATTGTGATGATAAGCAAGGGTTGGTTGCGCTTTTCAAGCACTCATTAATGAAGTATCGTTCCTACCTAAGGCAAGCGCACTTCAATGGCAAGCCTCTGAACGAAATTTCTGTAAAGTCTCCGGTGCTACATTTATTCGACGGTGACTGGAATAATCTTGTTACACATTGGTCTCCGCTGCAGCGTAAGGTACTGTCTATGATATCATATCACAATTTGAACTACATTTCTGCATTTGCCTTAATGTCTCACTTGTACGAAAACTGTTTGCAGAAGAACATTCATTCTCAAGGGACAACAGAATCTCGCAACTATACTGCACACTGCATTGCTCTTGTGAGTACCTCTTGCCCTGTATGACCATACTTACTTTCATAGCTGTTTGATTATGTAGCATCACAACACATGTTAGCCTCGTAATCGTCCATTTGGTGGACATTATAAGATCCATATGGACTCTTACATAAATTTAGAATCAACCCAATGCTTTTGAAGAGGTTTAGCTCTACAGTCCTCTTGTAAGGACTGAACGTGGTCTATCACTGTACCTACATTAATAGCTACTCCCTCCATCCCATAATATAAGAATGTTTTGTACAATACACCAGTGTTCAAAATACTCTTGTACTATGGGAAGAGGGATTGGTTCATTTTGTAGCATTCTGCATCTTATCTCCCTCGCCCACCATTTACTAAAAAGATCAGATCTATATTTAATCTTACCAACAAGTAGAATACACATACAATGCCAGTGCAGAAGTGTAGCCCATTGCTCTTGTCAGTACATTTTGTCCTGTAACGCTTGTACTTCCAGGGATTGGTAGTTGATTATGTAGCATCAATCTGCATCTTATCTTCATTATCCTCTACCCTTCCAGTATTATCATATCTATAATTACTCTCTACAAAATGTAGAATACATGCAATGCTTATGAAGAAGATTCTGTGCTGAAATTCTTGAGTTATCCTTCCCTTGACATGGAGAAGGGCATTATAAAACCGGTGTTAACTGTTAATGTAAGTCAGTCCTTCTAAAGCCTTTATCCTCAACTGCTGTTTAATTTGCTCATACTCCCTATCTATAATCGAGTGTGTGGTGAAGCAACCCACGTTTGTCATCTCCTGTTTTATCTCACTGATGTGGCTGATGATATGAACAACATGCCATGCACATTATCCAAAATAATTACAATGATTTTCTTTGCCCTTCATCTATGCTTGTTATGTTGACATGGCAATCCAGTAGTGTGGTGAAGCTCCCCGCATTATTAACAATGCCAAATTATGCTATTGATATTTCGAACTTACTCTTTATTTTCTAATTTGAAATTGGATGGAATTGACAGCACAGTTGTCGATGTCAAAACCGGCGGATCTCGGGTAGGGGGTCCCGAACTGTGCGTCTAGGCGGATGGTAACAGGAGACAAGGGACACGATGTTTTTACCCAGGTTCGGGCCCTCTCGGTGGAGGTAAAACCCTACTCCTGCTTGATTAATATTGATGATATGGGTATTACAAGAGTTGATCTACCACGAGATCAGATAGGCTAAACCCTAGAAGCTAGCCTATGGTATGATTTTTGTTCGTCCTACGGACTAAAACTCTCCGGTTTATATAGACATCAGAGAGGGCTAGGGTTACACAGAGTCGGTTACAATGGGAGGAGATCTTCATATCGTATCGCCAAGCTTGCCTTCCATGCCAAGGAAAGTCCCTATCCGGACACGGGACGGAGTCTTCAATCTTGTATCTTCATAGTCCGGGAGTCCGGCCAAAGGTCATAGTCCGGCTATCCGGACACCCCCTAATCCAGGACTCCCTCAGTAGCCCCTGAACCAGGCTTCAATGACGATGAGTCCGGCGCGCAAGTTGTCTTCGACATTGCAAGGCGGGTTCCTCCTCCGAATACTTCATAGAAGATGTTTGAACACAAGGATAGTGTCCTGCTCTGCAAAAATAAGTTCCACATGCCACCGTAGAGAGAATAATATTTACACAAATCTAATCTGCTGACGCATTCCGCGGCGTGACATCATGCCACAGCCAAGCCTTTATTCATTTTACCGTTCCACCTCAACGCGTTTAGCGAGGCGGTTTCCTTGGCACGTCTTGTCAAAGCAGAGATCGTGTCCCCTTATTCCAGGATTCTCATCAATACGGGCGTGGGTAACCCAACTGCGCCATTAACCGCGGCGCTTGGGAGATAAGCGACTTTTATTAGGCCGGTGGGGGCTCATAGTTTTGGCCGCCCATATAAGGGGATAAGAATCCGCCCTTTCCATTCATGCCTTCTTCCTCCTTTGCTTATTCGTCCCTGCGTGCTCGAGCTCCAACGCCCAAGCTCGCACTGCCCACCTCAACCTACTCCAATCATGTCCGGAGCGGGAGGTAGATGGATGGCCTCCTCCGTCATGGAGGGGCAAATCAAAAAGTTGAGGACGGCCGGATACTTGTCTGACGACATCGCGCACCGGCTTCCAGATGCGGGGCAACTCATCCCCACCCCCAGGCCCCATGAGAGGGTTGTTTTTCTTCCCCATTTCCTCCGCGGACTGGGTTTTCCTCTTCACCCGTTTGTCCAGGGGCTCATGTTCTACTATGGCCTGGACTTCCACAATCTGGCCCCGAACCTTATCCTCAACATCTCGGCGTTCATCGTCGTGTGTGAGGCCTTCCTCTGCATCCAGCCCCACTTCGGCTTATGGCTGAAGACTTTTAATGTCAAGCCGAAAGTGGTGAGCAGCCGCCAAGCGGAGTGCGGAGGTGCCATGGTGGGCCGGATGGCCAACGTCCTATGGCTCGAGGGCTCCTTCGTGGAGACAATAAAAGGATGGCAATCGGGGTGGTTCTACATCACCGAGCCACGCGACCCCAAATGGGAAGCGGCCCCCGAATTCTGATATGGCTTTCCCACACGGCTCACCTCCTGGAAAGAGACGGGCTTAACGTGGGGAGATTCAGAAGAGCTGACCGGACTCCAAACCTGCATCAAAAAGCTGGTCAGCAAGAACCTCAAGCTTGTCAACGTAGTCCAGGTCATGCTTATCCGCCGGGTCCTCCCATGCCAACAATGGGCCTTCAAATTGTGGGAGTTCGATCCGGCACAACACCAAGCCTTGAGCGGGCTCTTCGATACTACGTACGAAGACGCCTGGAAGGTGCTGTTTAAGGGCGCCGAGGCTCCCACGTCCGCTACCGAAGATCGCGGATTCAGCTCGCGGCGTCGGGCCAATGAGGTAAGTTATTCTGCCCTTTACGAGA
>NC_057804.1:555354533-555483940 GCF_018294505.1 Triticum aestivum
AGGAGATAATCCTTGATCCATACCGCGGGATCAGTTGTGCCATTGTATGATTCGATGTTCACGGGTTTAAAACCCTCGGGGATTTGATGATCCATTACTTCGTCTGTGAAGCATAGTGGGTGTGCGGCGCCCTTGTATTGGGCTATATCACGACGCAGCTTGGATGAGCTTGGTCTGTTGTATTCGGCCTGGCCGTACTTATCATATCCAGCGTGACGGCTGGCGTCACGTGAAGCAGAGCGCCCATGCAATCCGTAGATCGATCTTGCTTGCCTTGCCTTGTTCTCCAATATGTCTCGCAGGTCTGTTGCGTCTCCCCGTACTCTGGTATGTTTTGAGCGGTGTCGGGGTGCGGCTTGGGTCGAGGGCCTGAAGGCCTCTCTGTCGCGGCCACGGGGTGTCCGATCGGGCGCATCGTACGCTGGTGATGTAGGTTTAGTTGCTTCCTCCTCAAGTTGGGGTAGCAGCCTGCGCTTTGGGTAGCTCTTGGAGGGGCGCTCGAGTTTATACTCTTCGGCCGCCAGGACTTCGGTCCATCTGTCGGCTAGCAAGTCTTGGTCAGCTCTAAGCTGCTGCTGTTTTTTCTTGAGGCTGCGTGCCGTGGCCGTAAGCCTGCGTTTGAAACACTCTTGTTCGACGGGATCCTCTGGCACGACGAATTCGTCCTCGTCGAGGCTTGCCTCGTCTTCGGAGGGAGGCATATAGTTGTCGTCCTCAACCTCTCTGTTTGCCGCTCTCTCATGGGGGCTGGCTCTTTCGTCCTCCTGCGCTGAATCCTGCTGGAGGGGGTTATCTTCGGCTCTGTCCGGCGTGTTGTTATCTCCGGTGCCGGATTCGCCGTTCTTGCTTTGGCGGGATTTAGAGCGGCGCCGCTGACGTCGGCGCTTGGGTTTCTTCTTGGAGGGGTCATCCTCCGTTTTTTCCTCGCCATCCCCTGCTTTGGGGGTGTCCACCATGTATATGTCATATGACGAGGTGGCTTTCCAGTCCCCTATAGGTGCTGCTTCTTGGTCGTCTCCTTCATCGGCGTCCATACCGTCGATGTCTTCGGAGTCAAAGTCGAGCATGTCGGTTAAATCGTCGACAGTGGCTACAAAGTGGGTGGTGGGTGGGTTTTGAATTTCTTCGTCGTCCGTATCCCAACCCTGCTGACCGTAGTCCGGCCAGGGCTCTCCTAACAAAGAGAGAGACTTTAGGGAGTTCAGGATATTGCCAAAGGGCGAGTGCTGAAAGACGTCCGCGGCGGTGAAATCCATGGTCGGAGCCCAATTGGGTTTGATCGGAAGGGGTACGGAAGATTCGGAGTCCGGAACAGAGTCCGGCACCATGGAGTCATGGGCCTTGCAAATGACTAGGCTGGTATTCGGCTCTATCGCCGTAGAGATTGCGGCTCTTGGGGCGGCGTCCAACAGTCCGTCCATGGTTAGCACAGTCGGCTCCAAGCTAATGGTCGGAGCGGACTCCCGAGCGGCACTCTGGACGCTGTCCGGCGGTAGAGCTAGATCATGCCCATCGAGACAGTGCGGCGCGCTCGGCCGTGGATCGAATCCGTCGAAGATCAAGTCCCCGCGAACGTCGGCCGCGTAGTTTAAGCTTCCAAACCTGACCTGATGGCCAGGGGCGTAGCTTCCGATCTGCTCCAGATGGCCAAGCGAGTTGGCCCGCAGTGCGAAGCCGCCGAATACGAAGATCTGTTCGGGGAGAAAAGTCTCACCCTGGACCGCGTCGTGGTTGATGATCGAAGGAGCCATCGGGCCTAAAGGCGACGACACAGAGGAGCTCTCAATGAAAGCACCAATGTCGGTGTCAAAACCGGCGGATCTCGGGTAGGGGGTCCCGAACTGTGCGTCTAGGTGGATGGTAACAGGAGACAAGGGACACGATGTTTTTACCCAGGTTCGGGCCCTCTCGGTGGAGGTAAAACCCTACTCCTGCTTGATTAATATTGATGATATGGGTATTACAAGAGTTGATCTACCACGAGATCAGAGAGGCTAAACCCTAGAAGCTAGCCTATGGTATGATTGTTGTTCGTCCTACGGACTAAAACTCTCCGGTTTATATAGACACTGGAGAGGGCTAGGATTACATAGAGTCGGTTACAATGGGAGGAGATCTTCATATCGTATCGCCAAGCTTGCCTTCCACGCCAAGGAAAGTCCCTATCCGGACACGGGACGGAGTCTTCAATCTTGTATCTTCATAGTCCGAGAGTCCGGCCAAAGGTCATAGTCCGGCCATCCAGACACCCCCTAATCTAGGACTCCCTCAACAGTTATCATCTTTGTTTATACACGTGCAAAACCTGTCATCTCTCTGCTTTGTTTCAGGGTGATATACCTGATGGCATGCACAAGTCTGCTGAAGGCTGTGAGACAAACCCAACATATATTGCAGCAAAGAAGGCAAAACATCTTGAAGATAGCGAGAAAACCCCAAAGTCTTGTCTTGATGCAGTGTTCAAGTTACTTGAGACTAACAGTCAGACAAGCTCACAGAATTCGTTGTCTGAATTAGTTCGACTTCTTCAGTCCCAAGTTCTAGCAGAAAGGCATTCTGCAACTCAACTTCGACTTGAAGTCCTATCTCTAAGAAAGATTGCAAAGAACACCAACGAGAACCTCATCGCTAAACAACTACACCTAGAAGCTATGACCGACATGCTAGGCCAGTCTCACAGCCTTGCTCAGCAGCTTGCGCAGCAGTTCCCCCGCAAGGCTAGCCTTTCTTGAACTATCTTGGAAGTGGTCTCGGTTCAGTATTATTTTGTTATGCTGCAATGGTGCCCAGTTTTTGTAATCTGCTTCTTCATTGCGCTTTATGATTACTGGTGGCGAACTTCGATGCCCAGTGGATGTAATATACCTTAAATACTTTATTGTATAGTGTAGGTTTATTCTTAGTTACTATGCCGTAATTTCTTTATTGTATAGAGTAGGTTTGTTCTTAATTCCTACTAGTTACTGCCATCATTCGCTATCTGAAAAAAAATTAGATTTAGTCGACCAGGCCAAAACAGTCGACTCTAACGGGCCAGGTTTTTAGCAGGCCACAATTGGGCCGGCCTGCGTCTTTCTTGGGCCCGAATAATTGGGGCCTTCACACATTGCGCCAGGCCCAAACTTACACCAGCCTATATTTTAATTGGGCCTTTTGTCGACCCAGCGCTTAGTTTGGCCCAGGTAGCGTTGGGCCATTAACAGGCTGAATATTGTACTGGCCTGTTACGGCCGAGATGAAACCACGGGCCTTTAGCAGGCCAAAATGCATGTTGGGCCTCAATTTTCACTAGTCGTCAATGGGCCTTCAGCAGGACGAAATGTAGACCGGGCCTTTTGTTGGGGAACGTAGTAATTTCAAAAAATTTCCTACGCACATGCAAGATCATGGTGATGCATAGCAACGGGAGGGGAGAGTATAGTCCACGTACCCTCATAGACCGAAAGCAGAAGCATTATGAGAACGCGGTTGATGTAGTCGTACGTCTTCACGATCCGACCGATCCAAGTACCGAACGTACGACACCTCCTAGTTCAGCACACGTTCAGCTCGATGACGATCCCCGGACTCCGATCCAGCAGGGTGTCGGGGATGAGTTCCGTCAGCATGACGGCGTGGTGACGATGATGATGTTCTACCGATGCAGGGTTTCACCTAAGCACCGCAACGATATGACCGAGGTGGAATATGGTGGAGGGGGGCACCGCACACGGCTAAGGAACGATCACAAAGATCAACTTGTGTATCATGGGGTGCCCCCTGCCCCCGTATATAAAGGAGGAAGGGGGGAGGTGCGGCCGGCCCCTAGGGGTGCGCCTGGAGGAGTCCTACTCCCACCGGGAGTAGGACTCCCCCCTCTTGCCTTGTAGGAGAAGGAAACGGGGAAGGGGAAAGAGGAAAGGGGGGCGCCCCCCTTCCTTGTCCTATTCGGACTAGGGGGGGAGGGGGTGCGCGGCCTGCCTTGGCCGGCCCTCCTCTTCTCCCTTAGGGCCCTTGTAGGCCCATTAACCCCCGCGGGGGTTTCGGTAACCCCTCGGTACTCCGGTAAAATCCTGATTTCACCCGGAACGATTCTGATATCCAAATATAGGCTTCCAATACATCAATCTTTATGTCTCGACCATTTCGAGACTCCTCGTCATGTCCATGATCATATACGGGACTCCGAACAACCTTCGGTACATCAAAACTTATAAACTCATAATAAAACTGTCATCGTAACGTTAAGCATGCGGACCCTACGGGTTCGAGAACTATGTAGACATGACCTAGAACTGTTTCCGGTCAATAACCAATAGCGGAACCTGGATGTTCATATTGGATCCTACATATTCTACGAATATCTTTATGAGTCAAACCGCATAACAACATACGTTGTTCCCTTTTTCATCGGTATGTTACTTGCCCGAGATTCGATCGTCGGTATCCAATACCTAGTTCAATCTCATTACCGGCAAGTCTCTTCACTCTTTACGTAATGCATCATTCCGTAACTAACTCATTAGCTACATTGCTTGCAAGGCTTGTAGTGATGTGCATTACCGAGAGGGCCCAGAGATACCTCTCCGACAATCAGAGTGACAAATCCTAATCTCAAAATACGCCAACCCAACAAGTACCTTCGGAGACACCTGTAGAGCACCTTTATAATCACCCAGTTACGTTGTGACGTTTGGTAGCACACAAAGTGTTCCTCCAGTAAACGGGAGTTGCATAATCTCATAGTCATAGGAACATGTATAAGTCATGAAGAAAGCAATAACAGAATACTAAACGATCAAGTGCTATGCTAATGGAATGGGTCAAGTCAATCACATCATTCTCCTAATGATGTGATCCCGTTAATCAAATGACAACTCTTTGTCCATGGCTAGGAAACATAACCATCTTTGATTAATGAGCTAGTCAAGTAGAGGCATACTAGTGACACTCAGTTTGTCTATGTATTCACACATGTATTATGTTTCCGGTTAATACAATTCTAGCATGAATAATAAACATTTATCATGATATAAGGAAATAAATAACAACTTTATTATTGCCTCTAGGGCATATTTCCTTCAGTCTCCCACTTGCACTAGAGTCAATAATCTAGATTACACAGTAATGATTCTAACACCCATGGAGTCTTGGTGTTGATCATGTTTTGCTCGTGGAAGAGGCTTAGTCAACGGGTCTGCAACATTCAGATCCGTATGTATCTCGAAAATTTCTATGTCTCCCACCTGGATTAGATCCCGGATGGAATTGAAGCGTCTCTTGATGTGCTTGGTTCTCTTGTGAAATCTGGATTCCTTTGCTAAGGCAATTGCTCCAGTATTGTCACAAAAGATTTTCATTGGACCCGATGCACTAGGTATGACACCTAGATCGGATATGAACTCCTTCATCTAGACTCCTTCATTTGCTGCTTCCGAAGTAGCTATGTACTCCGCTTCACACATAGATCCCGCCACGCCGCTTTGTTTAGAACTGCACCAACTGACAGCTCCACCGTATAATGTAAACACGTATCCGGTTTGCGATTTAGAATTGTCCGGATCAGTGTCAAAGCTTGCATTAATGTAACCATTTACGATGAGCTCTTTGTCACTTCCATATACGAGAAACATATCCTTAGTCCTTTTCAGGTATTTCAGGATGTTCTTGACCGCTGTCCAGTGATCCACTCCTGGATTACTTTGGTACCTCCCTGCTAGACTTATAGCAAGGCACACATACGGTCTGGTACACAACATTGCATACATGATAAAGCCTATGGCTGAAGCATAGGGAACATCTTTCATCTTCTCTCTATCTTCTACAGTGGTCGGGCTTTGAGTCTTACTCAACTTCACACCTTGTAACATAGGCACGAACCCTTTCTTTGCTTGATCCATTTTGAACTTCTTCAAAACTTTGTCAAGGTATGTGCTTTGTGAAAGTCCAATTAAGCGTCTTGATATATCTCTATAGATATTAATGCCCAATATGTAAGCAGCTTCACCGAGGTCTTTCATTGAAAAACTCTTATTCAAGTATCCCTTTATGCTATCCAGAAATTCTATATCATTTCCGATCAGTAATATGTCATCCACATATAATATCAGAAATGCTACAAAGCTCCCACTCACTTTCTTGTAAATACAGGCTTCTCCAAAAGTCTGTACAAAACCAAATGCTTTGATCACACTATCAAAGCGTTTATTCCAACTCCGAGAGGCTTGCACCAGTCCATAAATGGATCGCTGGAGCTTGCACACTTTGTTAGCTCCCTTTGGATCGACAAAACCTTCTGGTTGCATCATATACAACTCTTCTTCCAGAAACCCGTTCAGGAATGCAGTTTTGACATCCATCTGCCATATTTCATAATCATAAAATGCGGCAATCGCTAACATGATTCGGACAGACTTAAGCATCGCTACGGGTGAGAATGTCTCATCGTAGTCAATCTCTTGAACTTGTCGAAAACCTTTTGCGACAAGTCGAGCTTTGTAGACAGTAACATTACCGTCAGTGTGAGTCTTCTTCTTGAAGATCCATTTATTTTCAATTGCTGGCCGATCATTGGGCAAGTCAACCAAAGTCCACACTTTGTTCTCATACATGGATCCCATCTCAGATTTCATGGCCTCAAGCCATTTTGCGGAATCTGGGCTCACCATCGCTTCTTCATAGTTTGTAGGTTCATCATGGTCTAGTAACATGACTTCTAGAACAGGATTACCGTACCACACTAGTGCAGATTTTATTCTGGTTGATCTACGAGGTTCAGTAACAACTTGATCTGAAGTTCCATGATCATCATCATTAACTTCCTCACTAATTGGTGTAGGTGTCACAAGAACATATTTCTGTGATGAGCTACTTTCCAATAAGGGAGCAGGTATAGTTACCTCATCAAGTTCTACTTTCCTCCCACTCACTTCTTTCGAGAGAAACTCCTTCTCTAGAAAGGATCCATTCTTAGCAATGAATGTCTTGCCTTCAGATCTGTGATAGAAGGTGTACCCAACAGTTTCCTTTGGGTATCCAATGAAGAAACATTTCTCCAATTTGGGTTTGAGCTTATCAGGTTAAAGTTTTTTCACATAAGCATCGCAACCCCAAACTTTTAGAAACGACAACTTTGGTTTCTTGCCAAACCACAGTTCGTAAGGCATCGTATCAGCGGATTTTGATGGTGCCCTATTTAACGTGAATGCGGCCGTCTCTAAAGTATAACCCCAAAACGATAGCGGTAAATCAGTAAGAGACATCATAGATCGCACCATATCACGTAAAGTACGATTACGACATTCGGACACACCATTATGCTGTGGTGTTCCGGGTGGCGTGAGTTGCGAAACTATTCTGCTTTGTTTCAAATGAAGACCAAACTCGTAACTCAAATATTCTCATCCACGATCAGATCGTAGAAACTTTATTTTCTTGTTACGATGATTTTCAACTTCACTCTGAAATTCTTTGAACTTTTCAAATGTTTCAGACTTATGTTTCATTAAGTAGATATATCCATATCTGCTCAAATCATCTGTGAAGGTGAGAAAATAACGATATCCGCCACGAGCCTCAACATTCATTGGACCACATACATCTGTATGTATGATTTTCAATAAATCTGTTGCTCTCTCCATTGTACCGGAGAACGACGTTTTAGTCATCTTGCCCATAAGGCACGGTTCTCAAGTACCAAGTGATTCATAATCAAGTGGTTCCAAAAGTCCATCAGTATGGAGTTTCTTCATGCGCTTTACACCGATATGACCCAAACGGAAGTGCCACAAGTAAGTTGCACTATCATTATCAACTTTGCATCTTTTGGCTTCAACATTATGAATATGTGTATCACTACAATCGGGATTCATCAAAAATAGACCACTCTTCAAGGGTGCATGACCATAAAAGATATTACTCATATAAATAGAAGAACCATTATTCTCTGATTTAAATGAATAACCGTCTCGCATCAAACAAGATCCAGATATAATGTTCATGCTCAACGCTGGCACCAAATAACAATTATTTAGGTCTAATACTAATCCCGAATGTAGATGTAGAGGTAGCGTGCCAACCGCGATCACATCGACTTTGGAACCATTTCCCACGCGCATCGTCACCTCGTCCTTGGCCAGTGTTCGCTTAATCCGTAGTCCCTGTTTCGAGTTGCAAATATTAGCAACAGAACCAGTATCAAATACCCAGGTGCTACTGCGAGCTCTAGTAAGGTACACATCAATGACATGTATATCACATATACCTTTGTTCACCTTGCCATCCTTCTTATCCGCCAAATACTTGGGACAGTTCTGCTTCCAGTGACCAGTATGCTTGCAGTAGAAGCACTCAGTTTCAGGCTTAGGTCCAGACGTGGGTTTCTTCTCCTGAGCAGCAACTTGCTTGCTGTTCTTCTTGAAGTTTCCCTTCTTCTTCCCTTTGCCCTTTTTCTTGAAACTAGTGGTCTTGTTGACCATCAACACTTGATGCTCCTTCTTGATTTCTACCTTCGCAGCCTTTAGCATTGCGAAGAGCTCGGGAATTGTCTTTTCCATCCCTTGCATATTATAGTTCATCACAAAGCTTTTGTAGCTTGGTGGCAGTTAATAGAGGTGGGGTGTCCCAATCTTTCAATGAGATGATAACTATCAATTTGGTGAAGATGACTTTGACGATCCGACTACAAACGTGCACGATGTTGCGCCTTAGCAATCGCTAAACCAACTTCGAGAGGTTATTGACCACGCCAGAGCACAATCAACCTGACCACGAAGGTCTATTCCTGCAAGCAATCGAAGAACAAGCAAGAATATGATAAAAGCAATCTAAATATTGCGAGTATATATGAATTATTGATAGATAAAGGTGGGGATCCGTAAGCGGTATTGGTCTGGTCGTTGGACACAAACGAAGTACACGAAGTTGCAATGGCTAACTTTTAACTAAACAAATCCCAAGCAAAAAGCTACTAGATGGATCTACTTATATAGGATCAAGGGGTGGCGGCCTAGGAGGTGGGAGGACGTCCCAAGGCAGCCTAAAACTAACCCTAGGTCGTACAAGGCCAATGGGCCCAAGTGGAGGTGATGCAACACCTTTGGACTTGTTGTTTGACTCAGATTCTGCTGCAGCGTCTGATTGTTTCGTCTATATCTCAACGCTCCGGATGAATTTGAAGGTGAATCCAATTGGGCTGGAAATAGCACAAAATCTAGAATCCAACAAAAAAGAATCACCCAATTCGGAGTCCGTATGAAAAAGTTGTTGGCGTTTTGAGACAGGTATGTCTGTGCAGTTCGAATCTGAATCCAGAACATGAGAGACTTGGACTCTATCTTCTCTTGGCCCAAAAGTGACGTGAGAGAACTTTTTGAATAGCACTTAAACATCTCTTTCTCCCTTATCTTCATATGTGAATTGTACAAATATCCCATACACCTGCAATTAGACAAAACACAAAAGTGTGTGAAGTATTTTTGTTCTGGATAACATAAATAGATTATTGAATAGTTTGCACTAGAAATCACCTAACAAATATGCATGTATGCAATATTTTTGGTCGTATCCAAGGTAGTCATGTCCTCATCATCCTCCCCTTTTTGAAAACAAAGCCGTCCTCGGCGTTGCTTAATCTGAAATGTGGCTAACAAAAGAGACAAGGTATACATGTTGTATATGTATATGTCATCCATTTTTACTTCCCTTGATTTTTGCACATAGGACACATGTATACATGAGTAACTTTCATAAATCATAAGATATAAAGCCAAAATATTATCATAAATAGAAGGCATGAAAATATTGTAACTCGGTTTGCACATATAAGTGAAGCTCTTATTCCTATCAAAAGATTGGCAATATTCATCATTAAACCATCCCAACATTGGTGAATAAACCTTACTTGCATCAAATTTACATGCTACAACATGCTTAAATAAGAAAACATGCAGTAAGTCATTGGACACAGAATCATCACCAAGATTAGAGGTCATATCAAAATGATTAAACATTGGTTCTTTTGCATCAATAGTTAATTCAATGGGTGCACTCAAAATTGTTGGTATTTCAGTTGTTTGATCACATGATGCATTCATGATAGTAACATGATTCTCTAAAATAGGTGGCGTGCTCAAATCAACAGGTAACTCAACACATTATGTATTTAAGTTAATTAGTGATGCATCATTCTCATGTGAAGTTATATCATCAATACCTTTACTGTTATCTTGTCGCAAAGACGTAGCTGATGTCGGTATGGACAATGACGATGTACCATACACTTGAGATGATGTCGCACTCACAATCTGAGGTGTGGCTGCTCTAGTAGGTGCAACGGTGGAGGAATCAACCGATGGCAGTGAGCATGAATTGGAATAGTAGTTGTTGTAGTCACCCAATGCATCCTTCTGTAACTGTCTCTCAAAGGTACAAGCACGAACATACATACCAGTAATGCAACGAGGAATATACCTAAATCTTGCCTGAATATCATGGTTCAAACCACCAAAAAATCTATTCATTGTATCATCCTCAGATTCTTCTATGTCACAATGATGCATATAAGATTTGAACTCTTGGTAGTAAGCATGAACAGTGTTATTGCCTTGTTTAAATTGTTCAAATTTGCGAAGCAATTCACGACGATAGTAAGGAGGGAAAAATTGTTGTCTCATTACATGTTTCAAATCTTTCCAAGTTGTGAGTTGGTTATCAATGTTTTTCTTACAATGCACACTCCACCAAATAGAAGCAAAACCAGTAAATGCTCTAGTGGCAGCTCGTACTTGCTCAAGTTCAGAATAGTCATGGTAACTAAAAAATTTGTTCTACTTCAAGCTCCCAAGCTAGATAAATAGCAGGATTAAATCTATCCTCAAATGATGGTAAAGAGATAACCTGACCATGTGCTTGTGTGTGTTGTCCCAACTCTCGTGATGGTGAAGATGTGTTCATCGTCCAAGAACTTCTTTCTCCGGAACCTGTCATGGTTAGTAGAAATAAGAAACAAAATTCAAGAATAATGTTCCTATGAACAACTAGGATGTGGTTGTAACGTGCTCATAGTAAAGCAAATATCATATCTTACAAGTTCTTACCATGCGACAGGTGGTGACAGGCAACCAGCGGTGTCAAATAACTCCGACGGTTGTGTAAAGCGATTGCCAGGGGAACGTACGTATACACGGTGTAGAAATATGTGGAGCTGGGTTGGCTATATATGGTAGCAAAAGATTAGCAATAATCAATTCAAAGATGCAATGTTGAATAAATGCTCAACGACGGTACTGTGCTGGTCCTAGGCTAGACCGGACTAGAGACGCGAGCCTAGAACACTAATGAGGTCAAGGTATAGCACAACTAGTATCAATGAAGGATAAGTAGCTCTGGACAGCAAGATATAAGTGAAAATCACAACGGCAGTAAAGATAATGATGAATAACAACTGCCAAGTAGGATATATAACAACTCTCTCTCCAACTTTCCTCTTGAAAAGTTTGCTACTAACTCAACCTTTCAAATGCAAAAAGAATCACTCAATTCTGAATTGATATGAGGAGTCAAAGAATTTTAAAACTGACCTGAAAAATTGGAACAAACTGTATGCGCGAACTTTGAAGGGAAAAAAGACCTATTTAGAAGCTGATTTTGAGGCGCCAAATATTGAACTAGCTTTTGTAACTATTCAGATGCGTCTAGTCGCTAGCTTTAATTTGAGTACTTCTGGAGCCAAAACGGACTTCGTATGAGGAAGTTATGCCTGTTTTACTAAACAATGCACAAAACAGATTCCAATCCGAATTCAACTACGAGATTGAGTCTAGATAGATCCGAATTTTGTTTTTTTCTTCTCTCTTTTTTTCCTCACACTTTTTTTCCTTTTTTTTTCTCCGACTTTTTTTACTTTTTTTTCTCTTTTTTTTTTCTCCGTATTTTTTTTCTCCTTCTTTTTTTTCTCTCTCTCTCGTTCCAAACAAACTAGATAAGATGCAGATTGGATCAAGCGAAGATGTGAATGATCTCAACTATGATTATGACAATGAACAGTGGGTAGCATGTGGTGGAAACTGATGGATGGATGGTGGACAACGGAAGGGCTAACGATGCAGCGGCGGCGTGACTGATGTGAAAAGAACTCGAAACTCTAAATGAACTAGACACTAAGACCAGCAAGTTGACACGACGATGCAACCGATAATTCAATAATGCATATAATGAAAGGAAAATTGCAAAGGCTCAGACTGGCTTGGACAAAGGATGAATAGATCTAACTTTTTTTGTGGCTTTTTCTTGGACAATAGGTAAGAAAATAAATCTAATCTAGGAAAACTGGAAATTCTCACCGAGCAACCTGAAAACTGATACCACTTGATAGAGGCGGGGTGTCCCAATCTTTCGATGAGATGATAACTATCGATTTGGTGAAGATTACTTTGATGATCCGACTACAAACGTGCACGATGTTGCGCCTTAGCAATCGCTAAACCAACTTCGAGAGGTTATTGACCACGCCGGAGCACAATCAACCTGACCACGAAGGTCTATTCCTGCAAGCAATCGAAGAACAAGCAAGAATATGATAAAAGCAATCTAAATATTGCGAGTATATATGAAGTATTGATAGATAAAGGTGGGGATCCGTAAGCGGTATTGGTCTGGTCGTTGGACACAAACGAAGTACACGAAGTTGCAATGGCTAACTTTTAACTAAACAAATCCCAAGCGAAAAGCTACTAGATGGATCTACTTATATAGGATCAAGGGGTGGCGGCCTAGGAGGTGGGAGGACGTCCCAAGGCAGCCTAAAACTAACCCTAGGTCGTACAAGGCCAATGGGCCCAAGTGGAGGTGATGCAACACCTTTGGACTTGTTGTTTGACTCGGATTCTGCTGCAGCGTCTGATTGTTTCGTTTATATCTTAATGCTCCGGATGAATTTGAAGGTGAATCCAATTGGGCTGGAAAGAGCACAAAATCTAAAATCTAACAAAAAAAGAATCACCCAATTGGGAGTCTGTATGAAAAAGTTGTTGGCGTTTTGAGACAGGTATGTCTGTGCAGTCCGAATCTGAATCCAGAACGTGACAGACTTGGACTCTATCTTCTCTTGGCCCAAAAGTGACGTGAGAGAACTTTTTGAACAGCACTTAAACATCTCTTTCTCCCTTATCTTCATATGTGAATTGTACAAATATCCCATACACCTGCAATTAGACAAAACACAAAAGTGTGTGAAGTATTTTTGTTCTGGATAACATAAATAGATTATTGAATAGTTTGCACTAGAAATCACCTGACAAATATGCATGTATGCAATATTTTTGGTCGTATCCAAGGTAGTCATGTCCTCATCAGCAGTGATTGGAGAATTCTGTCAATGACGCTATCATCCGGAAGATTAACTCCCAGTTGAATCAAGTGATTATTATACCCAGACATCTTGAGTATATGCTTACTGACAGAACTATTCTCCTCCATCTTGCAGCTATAGAACTTATTGGAGACTTCATATCTCTCAATCCGGGCATTTTCTTGAAATATTAACTTCAACTCCTGGAACATCTCATATGCTCCATGATGTTCAAAACGTCGTTGAAGTCCCGATTCTAAGCCGTAAATCATGGCACACTGAACTATCGAGTAGTCATAAGCTATGCTCTGCCAGACGTTCACAACATTTGGTGTTGCTCCTACAGCAGGCCTGGCACCCAGCGGTGCTTCCAGGATGTAATTCTTTTGTGCAGCAATGAGGATAATCCTCAAGTTACGGACCCAGTCCGTGTAATTGCTACCATCATCTTTCAACTTTGCTTTCTCAAGGAACGCATTAAAATTCAATGGAACAACAACACGGGCCATCTATCTACAATCAACATAGACAAGCAAGATACTATCAGGTACCAAGTTCATGATAAATTTAAGTTCAATTAATCATATTACTTAAGAACTCCCACTTAGAAAGATATCTCTCTAATCTTCTAAGTGATCACGTGATCCAAATCAACTAAACCATAACCGATCATCATGTAAAATGGAGTAGTTTTCAATGGTGAACATCACTATGTTGATCATATCTACTATATGATTCACACTCGACCTTTCGGTCTCAGTGTTCCGAGGCCATCTCTGCATATGCTAGGCTCGTCAAGTTTAACCTGAGTATTCTGCGTGTGCAAAACTGGCTTGCACCCGTTGTAGACGGACGTAGAGCTTATCACACCCGATCATCACGTGGTGTCTGGGCACGACGAACTTTGGCAACGGTGCATACTCAGGGAGAACATTTTTATCTTGAAATTTAGTGAGAGATCATCTTATAATGCTACCATCAATCAAAGCAAGATAAGATGCATAAAAGATAAACATCACATGCAATCAATATAAGTGATATGATATGGCCATCATCATCTTGTGCTTGTGATATCCATCTCCGAAGCACCTCCATGATCACCATCGTCACCGGCGCGACACCTTGATCTCCATCGTAGCATCGTTGTCGTTTACGCCGTCTATTGCTTCTACGACTATCGCTACCGCTTAGTGATAAAGTAAAGCAATTATAGGGCGTTTGCATTTCATACAATAAAGCGACAACCATATGGCTCCTGCTAGTTGCCGATAACTTTGGTTACAAAACATGATCATCTCATACAATAAAATATAGCATCACGTCTTGACCATATCACATCACAACATGCCCTGCAAAAATAAGTTAGACATCCTCTCCTTTGTTGTTGCAAGTTTTACGTGGCTGGTACGGGTGAGGGAGTCTTGGATTAGGGGGTGTCCGGATGGCCGGACTATAGCCTTTGGCCGGACTCCTGGACTATGAAGATACAAGATTGAAGACTTCGTCCCGTGTCCGGATGGGACTTTCCTTGGCATGGAAGGCAAGCTTGGCGATATGGATATGTAGATCTCCTCCCATTGTAACTGACTCTGTGTAACCCTAGCCCTCTCCGGTGTCTATATAAACCGAAGGTTTTAGTCCGTAGGACAAACAACAATCATACCATAGGCTAGCTTATAGGGTTTAGCCTCTCTGATCTCGTGGTAGATCTACTCTTGTACTACCCATATCATCAGTATTAATCAAGCAGGAGTAGGGTTTTACCTCCATCGAGAGGGCCCGAACCTGGGTAAAAACATCGTGTCCCTTGTCTCCTGTTACCATCCGCCTAGACACATAGTTCGGGACCCCCTACCCGAGATCCGCCGGTTTTGTCACCGACATTGGTGCTTTCATTGAGAGTTCCTCTATGTCGTCATCTTTAGGCCCGATGGCTCCTCCGATCATCAACAACGATGCGGTCTAGGGTGAGACTTTTCTCCTCGGACAGATCTTCATATTCGGTGGCTTTGCACTGCGGGCCAATTCGCTTGGCCATCTAGAGCAGATCGAAAGCTACGCCCCTGGCCATCAGGTCAGATTTGGAAGTTTGAACTACACGGCGGACGTCCGCAGAGACTTGATCTTCGACGGGTTCGAGCCACAGCCGAGCGCGCCGCACTGTCACAATGGGCATGATCTAGCTCTGCCGCCGAACACTGCCCTGGAGGCCGCACCCGTGTCCGCTCTAACCCTTAGCTCGGAGCCGACTGTGCCAATCGAGGATGGCTGGCTGGACACTGCCTCGAGGGCTGCAATCTCTACGGCGATCGAGCCGAACACCAGCCTTGTCCTCTGCGAAGCCCGTGACTCCAAGGTGTCGGACTCTTCTCTGGACTCCAAACCTTCCGCGCCCCTGCCGATCGAATCCGATTGGGCGCCGATCACGGAGTTCGCCGCCATGGACATCTTTCAGCACTCGCCCTTCGGCGACATTCTGAATTCACTAAAGTCTCTCTCTTTATCAGGAGAGCCCTGGCCGGACTATGGTCAGCAAAGATGGGATGCGGATGACGAAGAAATTCAAAGCCCACCCACCACCCACTTTGTAGCCACTGTTGATGATTTAACCAACATGCTCGACTTCGACTCCAAAGACATCGACGGTATGGACGACGATGTAGGAGACGAACATGAACCAACGCCTATAGGGCACTGGACAACCACCTCATCTCACGATGTATACATGGTGGACACACCTAAAAGAAATGACGACGAGGAACAAAGGGACGCAACGAGGGATCGTTCCCTCCAAAAGCAGTCAAAGTGGCGGCGTAAGCGCCGCTCCAAACCCCACCTCGACAGAAACAGCAGCCATACAGACCTAGCCACAGAGCAGGGCGAACCGGCAAACGACGAACATGCCATCGAGCAACCGGCCGAATAGGGCAACTTGGATAAACAAACTGAACAACCCGTCCCCGGCGAAGATAATAGTCCGGACGACCTCACACCGGACAAGTTGCTGGAGCAGAAGAACCTCCACAAAAGGCTCATCGCCACTGCGCGTAGCCTGAAAAAGCAGAAGCAGAAGCTCAAAACAGCGGAAGATGCACTCAGAATTAGATGGGGCAAAGTACTCAACACCGCAGACAAATACGGCGACAGTCGCCACACAAAGAGCTATCCGAAGCAAAAATTACTGCCGGAATTTGATGAGGAGGCCTTAGAGCCCCCACAATCAAAAAATTAGGAAGCCACCTGGTCGGATAGACAACCCCATGGCCAACATAGAGCGGAAAATGGTGCCACACACAAGCCGGCACGTGATCCGCACAAAGATTCGCATCAAAAAGACGGCCCAGCCAGATCTATCTACGGGCCAAGAAAGCAAGCTCTAGTAAGCAATGCAACGCAACACGTATCCGAACATCACGGCACACCCAAATATAGGGGTGCCGCACACCCCCTATGTTTCATCGATGAGGTGCTGGACCATGAATTTCCAACGGCATTCAAGCCCGTAAACATAGAGGCATACGACGGAACAACAGACCCTGGAGTGTGGATTGAGGATTATATCCTCCACATACACATGGCTAGAGGAGATGACCTCCACGCCATAAAATACTTATCCCTCAAGCTCAAAGGGCCAGCCCGGCATTTGCTTAAAAGCCTTCCCAAAAACACCATCGGAAGTTGGGAAGAGCTCGAGGATGCTTTTCAGGCAAATTTTCAAGGGACCTATGTCCGACCTCCGAATGCAGACGATCTAAGTCATATAACTCAACAACCCGGAGAGTCAGCCCGAAAACTTTGGAATAGATTTCTTACTAAAAAGAACTAGATAGTCGACTGTCCGGACGACGAAGCTTTAGCAGCTTTCAAACACAACGTTCGAGACAAATGGCTCGCCAGACACCTCGGCCAAGAAAAGCCAAGAACAATGGCCACATTAACAATCCTCATGACCCGCTTTTGCGCAGGAGAGGGTAGCTGGTTGGCAAGAAGAAGTACCAGCACCCCAAGTACATCCGAAGTTAGGGATGGAAACGGGAAACCGCGACGTAGCAAGGACCAGCGCCGGACCAAGGGAAACAGCCCGAAGAGCACGGCAGTCAATGCCGGATTCAAAAGCTCTCGGCAGAATCAGAAAAAGCTGCCCCTCAAGGATAACAGGGATGAGCTATCTAACCTAAACAAAATCTTGGACAAAATATGCCAAATCCACAGTACTCCCGGGAAGCCTGCAAACCATACCCACAGAGATTGTTGGGTCTTCAAGCAATCCGGCAAACTCAACGCCGAACACAAGGGGCTCGACATACCAAGCAAGGACGATGACGAACCCCACAAGCAGAGCACCGGAGAACAAAAGAAGTTCCCACAAGAAGTCAAAACAGTAAACTCACTTCACGTGACAAAAGGGAAAAACAGAGTGGCGCCTATAGAGATACGCGCCATACGGCCTGTCCCAGAGGAGTCCCGCCACTGGTTGTTAAAACCAATCACCTTCGACCATCAGGATTACTCTAGAAGTATCCGGAACGCAGGCTGGACTGCCTTGATATTAGATCCGATAATTGACGGACTCCACTTTACACAAGTCCTAATGGACGGCGGCAGTGGTCTAAACCTGCTATATCAGGACACAATCCGCAAAATGGGGATAAACCCAACAAAAATTCGCCATGGCAACACTTCCTTTCAAGGGGTAACGCCAGGCCCAGATACCCATTGTACGGGTTCTCTCCTGTTAGAAGTTATGTTCGGCTCCCCCGACAACTTCCGCCGCGAAAAGCTAACCTTCCACATCGCCCCATTTACAAGTAGCTATCAAGCACTACTGGGACGCGAAGCTTTCGCCCGCTTTAATGCAATACCGCATTATGCATCCCTTACGCTTAAAATGCCCGGTCCGCGAGGCATCATCTCATTAAAGGGAATCGAGTGTTCCTCGAGCGCGGGAGACTGTGCGGCTGCCTTGACAGCCACACACTAAACCGGCTTCACTAATCAAAGCACCTAAACAGGTCGTTCAGACCCCGGACATGGCTAGACGAGTCCGGCGTAAACATACAAGGGCTTACTAGCCGCATACCCCCGTACAAGGGGCTCCGCGCGTGTACAACAAGAGACAATAAAGCTCAATTTTACCCATTTTCTGAATTATACTTTGTTTATTTAATATAACATAGATTTTCGCACGATCTTTTTCAACTAAGTTCCTCTCTTTTACAGATGAACACCGTGCTACACCCGTCCAGGATACGGCACAACGGAGACACAGGCGCAGACGTGCAGTAGGGACCCGTTCCAAGGATTCTTTTCAGATTAAGACCCTGCGTAAACCTTTTTCACTGTCTCTTGTTGATACACATCCCCCGGTTTCTTGTTATAACCGAGGAGGAGGCTGGCGTCTTGGCATGTGGCCACGTCAGAATTTTGCGCGTACCTGGACACCAGGGGCTTCTTACCAAGGGCGTTGTTCAGCCCGTTTTCATAAAGACCGAATACCTTAGGGAGTGTTCGGCGTCGCGAGTTTGGCCTTATATGCATCAGCTCCGAATCATGTCTTTGGTCAAATGTTGGGTTTGCCCGGCTCCTGTGTTTTGCTGCCTTACGTTCCGCTCTATCGGCTAAGGCGGCACCAGGAGAACTACTGCGATTGTGCCCCGGTTCGGCCAGGCGAGCACCTCAGTAGAGAAAGCCGAAAACTGACTGTCATGATATAGCGTGAGACTGGTCAACCACTCGATGACCCGCCGGAATCTTTAGGATTCCTCCGCATTAACGAAGGGCCGTTTCCCGGCCAGGCACACACGCGCCCCGAATTCGGGTGAGCGCGGTGCCCCTAGGGGCTATATAGTAGCCCCACTGTCAAACTCCTATGGCTAAGTGAAAGTGATAAAGCATTATAGTCCGGTTGCCTAGTTCGCTGCGCTATCACCTCCTTAATAGGACCAAGACGTTGGATCAAGTGTGAAAATGCGCCTTCTGCGAACACCCCCGCATTATATGCGTGGGGGCTGAAGCCGAAGACTGCCATCTTTCAGGTTATATACACATATACATTAACGGCCGCACAGGAGGTATTCTAATTCTTGAAGGCACAAGTATAAAAAGCTTTTATATTCCATCGAAACATTGTTTTACAATAATACATGTTATTCGAACATAACATCCTTCGAGCACTGCGTCTCTATTAAACGAGCGCCCTGCAGAACTTCCTAAAAATAGTGCTCGGCAGGTACTCACCTCTCGTCCGAATCTTGGGATGCAACAGCAATGGCCTTCATATCCTCCCAGTATGTCTTGACACGGGCAAGAGCCATCTGCGCACCCTCTATGCATGCTGACCTCTTCATTGCATTAATATGCGGCACCGCACCAAGGAACTGCTGCACCAAGCTAAAATAACTCTTCGGCTCGGGCCTTTTCGGCCACAGATGACTCACGACATACTTCATGGCGAGTCCGGATAACCTATTCAGCTCCGCCCATGCGGCTAAACGATCGATTAATGGAAGTGGGCGCTCTGGATTGTGGAACTGTGACCAAAAAAGCTTTTCCACTTCGTGGTCCTCTTGATCGCGGAAGTGTTCGGCCGCGTCCGCGGCACTCGCCGCCAAGTCCAGATAAGTGTTCGCCGCACTCCACTGCCGGTCCAACGGAGCATATTTAGGATCCCCGAACTTCATCCGCAGCATAAAGGGCTTTCCAGCCGTGATATCTCCGGCCTGACGTAGCTCTTCCTTCATAGCTCTCATTGCAGAGCGAGTATCCTTGGCCTCGGTAGTGACCTTCTCCAGGTCCTTCTTTGCCTCCCGATCTTCTTTTTCAAGAAGCTTGCAGCGGTCGGCAGCATTCTTCAACTTTACAGCCATCTCGGCCATTTCCTTCTTGCTTTGGCAGTGAGCAGCCTGTTCGGCTTTCAGCTCTTCAGCCGCCTTTAAGGCAGCCGCATCGCTTTTCCTGGCCTGCTCCTTGGCTCGGGCAAGTTCCGCCCGAAGGTTCTCCATGGCAGCGGCACCATCTGCATCAAGCACACATGTTGTAAGGTACGGGCATCAAGCTCCTCTTACCAGGTGTCTTCGGAGAAATTACATACCTTGTGCCTCGTCAAGCCGCTTGTTGACAAGCGCGATGTCGGCATCTGCCACGTCAAGTTGCCGCTTTAGCTCGGCAAATTCATCAGTCCGGCTAGCCACCGGACACTTCGCCACCTACATAGGAAAGGCGACATATTATACCTGGGATTATGATCCTCGGCGCGCCGTCATTTTTGACAACGCACAGAGTCTCAGGGGCTACTATCTATACAGGGCGCATCTTATATATGCGGATCTGACAAAAGGTACATCATTTTGCGTACCTCAAAACCTGTCAGTAAACTCCTGACGGCCTCATACAACCCGCTCTCCGCAGATGAAATCCTTCCAATGACCGTATCCATCAACGCACGGTGTTCTTCTGACATAGACGCTCGCCCGAGCAGATCCTTCAGCTCCTCCGACCGTGCACCAGACGGTGCCGGACTCGTCCGATGGCCTTTTTCGAAGGCCGGACACGGAGGGCCTTGGGGGGCCATACGACTGTCTTCCGGCCCTGCCGGATTCGGAGAAACCCTCTGTGATGACACCTCAGGGTCGCCCGCTTCGCAAGGTGGTACGGCAGGGGGAGGCGTTCCGCTCCCCATCATCTCTGGACGAAGATCCCCTGAAGATGAGCTCTGCTGAGAAGGGCTGAGATCCGAACTACATGGTAAATTTTTGGTTATCTTCCTCAGAAATAGAACAGGGATGTCTCTCATTTTAAAACTCCCCTCTTTACTTACGGCCCGGTGGAGAGCTGATCCCCTTGGGGGCGCAATGCGACCGAGGCACCCCCCGGCGCAGGACCCTTTGACGAAGATTTCTTCCCCCGCTTTGAGACCATGGCCTCCGGGTCTTCAGAGGTGGTCCTCTTATTCCCCTGGTTAGAGGAATTCTCGATTCCTCCTTTCCTGTCAGCCTCCTTCGGGGAGGCAGTAGCTTCCTTGTTCCCCTCTTCGCCTTCTTCCGAAGGCGCAACCTCCAGCATCCTGGTTAACACGGGATCCGGCGTAGTCTCAGGGAGGGGGGCCGGACACCTGATTAGCTTTGCTTTCGCTATCCACTCCTGTATAAGGGACAAATCTTTTAAGGGCAATTCTATGATAAATATACGGATAGCGTGTCCGGGTACAGGGCTACTTACTTGAGTATCCGGGCGATTGCAGCTCAGACCTGCGTCCTCGGACGAGTCCGGACACATTGCTTGTGATCCGAAGAACAATTTGTACATCTCCATGGGCGTCGCGCCCACAAAATGTTGGAGGGCTCGTGGTCCTTCCGGATTAAACTCCCACAGGCGGAGGGGGCGACGTTTGCAGGGCAGGATGCGGCGAATCAACATAACCTGCGTCACTACGGCCAGATTGATATCTCTTTCTAGGAGATCTCGAACGCGGCCCTGCAACAAGGGCACGTCCTTGGACGGCCCCCAGTTAAGCCCTTTATTGACCCATGACGCTAGCTGTGGTGGGGGACCCGAGCGAAAGGCAGGTGGCGCCACCCATTTGGTGCCCCTGGGAGCTGTGATATAAAACCACTCTCGTTGCCATAAGCTGAACTCCTCTTGAAAAGAGCCCTCGGGCCATGGAGCGTCAGCATTCTTGCTTATAACAGCACCTCCGCACTCTGCGTGCTGCCCCTTGATCATCTTCGGCTCTACTTTGAAGGTCTTAAGCCACAATCCGAAGTGAGGAGTAATACGGAGGAAGGCCTCGCACACGACAATGAACGATGAGATATGGAGGATGGACTCCGGAGCTAAGTCGTGAAATTCCAGCCCGTAATAAAACATGAGCCCCCTCACGAAGGGGTCCGTCGGGAAGCCTAGCCCCCGAAGGAAGTGAGACGCGAACACCACGCTCTCACCAGGCTTGGGAGTGGGAATAACCTGCCCTTGAGCAGGCAGCCTATGCGAGATTTCGCCGGTTAGATACCTGGCATCTCTTAGCTTTAGCACGTCTTCTTCCGTAATGGAGGAAGGCATCCACCGGCCTTGAAGGTCGGAGCCGGACATCATCGGAGGTCCGAAGCGCCTGAATCTGGAGCTTTGGGTGTTGGAACTCAAGGTGAGAGGCGGATTTGATTGAGATTGAAAGAAAGGAGTCGAGCCTTGGTCTCTTTATAAAGAGGTTGAATACCAAGAGCCCTCCCCGTGACCGTTTGGGACTCGCCTTCGATTGAGGAGACATACCAACAGGCACGATTGGGTTACCCACGCCCGTATTGGTGAGAATCCCGGAATAAGGGACACGATCTCTGCTTTGACAAGACGTGCCAAGGAAACCGCCTCGCTAAACGCGCTGAGGTGGGACAGTAAAACGATTCGAATAAAGGCTTGGCCGTGGCGTGATGTCACGCTGCGGAATACGTCAGCAGATTAGATTTGTGCAAATATTATTCTCTCTACGGAGGTATGTGGAACTTGTTTTGCAGAGCCGGACACTATCCTTGTGTTCAAAATCTTCTATGAAGTATTCGGAGGAGGAACCCGCCTTGCAATGCCGAAGACAATCTGCGCGCCGGACTCGTCGTCATTGAAGCCTGGTTCAGGGGCTACTGAGGGAGTCCTGGATTAGGGGGTGTCCGGATGGCCGGACTATAACCTTTGGCCGGACTCCTGGACTATGAAGATACAAGATTGAAGACTTCGTCCCGTGTCCGGATGGGACTTTCCTTGGCGTGGAAGGCAAGCTTGGCGATACGGATATGTAGATCTCCTCCCATTGTAACCGACTCTGTGTAACCCTATCCCTCTCCAGTGTCTATATAAACCGGAGGGTTTTAGTCCGTAGGATGAACAACAATCATACCATAGGCTAGCTTATAGGGTTTAGCCTCTCTGATCTCGTGGTAGATCTACTATTGTACTACCCATATCATCAATATTAATCAAGCAGGAGTAGGGTTTTACCTCCATCGAGAGGGCCCGAACCTGGGTAAAAACATCGTGTCCCTTGTCTCCTGTTACCATTCGCCTAGACGCACAGTTCGGGACCCCCTACCCGAGATCCGCCGGTTTTGACACCGACAACGGGCTTAGCAAGAACCGTTCTTACCTATGCATCAAAACCACAACGATAGTTTGTCAAGTTGGTGCTGTTTTAACCTTCGCAAGGACCGGGCGTAGCCACACTTGGTTCAACGTTGGAGAAACAGACACCCGCCAGCCACCTGTGTGCAAAGCACGTCGGTAGAACCAGGCTCGCGTAAGCGTACGCGTAATGTTGGTCCGGGCCGCTTCATCCAACAATACCGCCGAACCAAAGTATGACATGCTGGTAAGCAGTATGACTTATATCGCCCACAACTCACTTGTGTTCTACTCGTGCATATGACATCTACGCATAAAACCTGGCTCGGATGCCACTGTTGGGGAATGTAGTAATTTCAAAAAATTTCCTACGCACACGCAAGATCATGGTGATGCATAGCAACGAGAGGGGAGAGTATAGTCCACGTACCCTCGTAGACCAAAAGCATAAGCGTTATGACAACGCGGTTGATGTAGTCGTACGTCTTCACGATCCGACCGATCCAAGTACCGAACGTACGGCACCTCCGAGTTCAGCACACGTTCAGCTCGATGACGATCCCCAGACTCCGATCCAGCAGGGTGTCAGGGATGAGTTCCATCAGCACGATGGCGTGGTGACGATGATGATGTTCTACTGATGCAGGGCTTCGCCTAAGCACCACAATGATATGACCGAGGTGGAATATGGTGGAGGGGGGCACCGCACACGGCTAAGGAATGATCACGAAGATCAACTTGTGTATCATGGGGTGCCCCCTGCCCCCGTATATAAAGGAGTGAGGGGGGAGGTGCGGCCGGCCCCTAGGGGTGCGCCTGGAGGAGTCCTACTCCCACCGGGAGTAGGACTCCCCCCTCTTGCCTTGTAGGAGAAGGAAAGGGGGAAGGGGAAAGAGGAAAGGGGGGGCGCCGCCCCCCTTACTTGTCCTATTCGGACTAGGGGGGAGGGGGTGCGCGGCCTGCCCTGGCCGGCCCTCCTCTTCTCCCTTAGGGACCATGTAGCCCCATTAACCCCCCCTCGGGGGGGGGGGGGTCCGGTAACCCCCCGGTACTCCGGTAAAATCCCGATTTCACCCGGAACGATTCCGATATCCAAATATAGGCTTCCAATAGATCAATCTTTATGTATCGACCATTTCGAGACTCCTCGTCATGTCCGTGATCATATTCGGGACTCCGAACAACCTTCGGTACATCAAAATTTTTAAACTCATAATAAAACTGTCATCGTAACGTTAAGCGTGCGGACCCTACGGGTTCGAGAACTATGTAGACATGACCTAGAACTGTTTCCGGTCAATAACCAATAGCGGAACCTGGATGTTCATATTGGCTCCTACATATTCTACGAAGATCTTTATCGGTCAAACCGCATAACAACATACGTTGTTCCCTTTGTCATCGGTATGTTACTTGCCCGAGATTCGATCGTCGGTATCCAATACCTAGTTCAATCTCGTTACCGGCAAGTCTCTTTACTCGTTACGTAATGCATCATTTTGTAACTAACTCATTAGCTACATTGCTTGCAAGGCTTGTAGTGATGTGCATTACCGAGAGGGCCCAGAGATACCTCTCCGACAATCGGAGTGACAAATCCTAATCTCGAAATACGCCAACCCAACAAGTACCTTCGGAGACACCTGTAGAGCACCTTTATAATCACCCAGTTACGTTGTGACGTTTGGTAGCACACAAAGTGTTCCTTCGGTAAAGGGGAGTTGCATAATCTCATAGTCATAGGAACATGTATAAGTCATGAAGAAAGCAATAGCAGAGTACTAAATGATCAAGTGCTATGCTAATGGAATGGGTCAAGTCAATCACATCATTCTCCTAATGATGTGATCCCGTTAATCAAATGACAACTCTTTCTCCATGGCTAGGAAACGTAACCATCTTTGATTAATGAGCTAGTCAAGTAGAGGCATACTAGTGACACTCAGTTTGTCTATGTATTCACACATGTATTATGTTTCCGGTTAATACAATTCTAGCATGAATAATAAACATTTATGATGATATAAGGAAATAAATAAAAACTTTATTATTGCCTCCAGGGGATATTTCCTTCACCTTTTTGGGCCCAGTTAGCTCACGGGCCGTTACCAAGCCAAAACATATCTCGGGCCTTAGTTGGCCCACTGATATCATGGGCCTTTAAGAGGCCGAAAGCTTAGTACACGCATCAACAGGCCGAGTTACGCGACAGGCCTTTAACAGGCCCAAAGTCACGTTGGGCTTAACTTTTGCCACCTTTAGCACGGGCCGTTAGTGGGCCCAATGTCCTGTCGGACCATATATGGCCCATGGTCAGCACGGGCCATTCCCAGGCCGAAAGTCACACCGGGCTGAAATGGGCCCATGTCTACATCAGGCCTCTAACAGGCCGAAAGTCACTGGGCTGTAGTTGGGCCCAAATATTCGGTGAACAATTAATGGGCGAGATCTGGCTTCGGGCCACAAATGGGCCCAAATATTGTTCGAACAATTAACGGGCCAAATCTGGCTTCGGGCCGTAAATGGGCTTAAATATTGGGCGAACAATTAACGGGCCAGATCTGGCTTCAGGCCGTAAATGTGCCTTTATTAAGCAAGCCGTTATTGGGCTGGCCCACTAGTACCTGATTAAGTACTACATGACTTTGACTGGGCCGGCCTTTTTAACCTATATGGGCCTTTGTTGGGCCCAGCCACGTGTCGACGTATCATAGGCATGTCTCCTCCAATGGACAGGCGACATCTGGCCCACTAACGAGCTGACAGGTGTTCCCTTCGGCCAATCAAAATTTTACACATGGAAATTTCCCATTGGTCAGGGCTGTTAACGGGTTATCGAATCCAAAATCCGACCCGATAGCTTAATGATGTTCTGTTATGGTGGATGCCATGTGTTGGTCACCCTTGACGAAAGCACTTCTGTGACGCGCGATTTATCATCATGGAAGTGGACACTTCCGTGATGATAATTTTGGTAATGTCATGGAACACTTCCACGACAACACAAGTATGACTATCCTGATTCTGTCATAAAATCGTCATGGATGTACATGTATGACAAAAAACACGACCTACTGTGACAAACACGTATCATCACGGAAGTGTATTTTTTTTGTAGTGAGGCTAGATTTTTATTTGGTCAAGTAGTATAATCACCCCTCCTCTAGACCTACTTTCGATCCTACAAGTGGTATCAGAGCGTTGGTCTCCATTTGCCTTGATTTCCATAGCTTTTGGTGATCATAGCCTTGGTTTCACAACCTAGGAGAGTATGGTGTCTAGCGAGGGAAATTACCACCATAGAGGTCCTTACTTTGATGGTACTAATTTTACTAGTTGGAAGCATAAGATAAAAATGCATATTCTTGGTCATAATCCTGCCGTTTGGGCTATTGTGTGTATTGGTTTGCAAGGTGAATACTTCGAGGATGGAAGAGAACCGAATCGTGAAGCAACTGTGGAAGAATTGAAGATGTTGCAATACAATGCACAAGCTTGCGATATCCTCTTCAATGGATTGTGCCCCGAAGAATTCAACAAAATCAGTCGTCTTGAGAATGCAAAGGAAATTTGGGATACTTTTGTTGATATGCACGAAGGTACCGAGTCCGTCAAGGAATCCAAATTGGATGTGCTTCAAAGTCAACTAGACAAGTTCAAAATGAAGGATGGTGAAGGAGTCGCTGAAATGTACTCTAGGCTTGCTCTCATCACAAATGAGATTGCCAGCTTAGGAAGCGAGGAGATGACCGACAGATTCAGCATCAAGAAGATCCTAAGAGCCTTTGATGGAAAATATGATACAGTGTGCATCTTGATCCAAATTATGCCCAATTACAAAGACCTCAAGCCAACGGAAGTCATCGGGAGAATTGTTGCTCATGATATGTCACTCAAAGATAAGGAAGAGCTTCACAACAAGTCTAGTGGTGCTTATAAAGCTTCATGTGATGCTCCTACCACATCAACTGAAAAACAAGTCTTCAATGAAGAATTGAGCTTAATGGTGAAGAACTTCAACAAGTTCTACAAGAATAGAAGCAAAGAGAGAAGCTCCAAGTCAAGGTCCTACAATGAAAAAAGATCTTCTAGTCATGATCGAAATTGCAATAATTGTGGAAGACCCGAACACTACGCTAATGAGTGTATGGCTCCCTACAAAAGAAGAGAAGACTCACCTAAAAGGAGAAGTAGAAGATATGAATCACCTACAAGAGAAAGAAGGAGCAGAGATGATCGTTATGAACAAAGACCCTCTCACAGAAGCAAGGATTCCGAAAGGAAGGACAAGTCATCAAAGAGCTACACAAGACGAAGCCATCAAGCTCATGTTGGTGAATGGGTATCCGGTTCCGACTCCGACAACTACTCCGAGAGAAGTTATCACTCCAACTCTAAATATACTCAAGGTGAAGGTGTTTCCGGTCTCGCACTTGTGTCATCCAACTCCAACGACATATTTGACTCACCAAATGAAGGAATTGGAAGGTGCTTCATGGCTAAAGGCCCTAAGGTATCACACCCCGAATATATTGATTTCATAGTGATGAAGATTTGCTTGTTGACAATACTGGTGATGAAAACTATGATGAAATTGCTATTAATCATGCTAATCAAGATGAAATGAATGAAAATGATAAGAAGGAGATTTAGCATCTAACTAAAGAACTAAACACTCTTAATTATCTCATGAATCTAATTTGGAGGATCATCGAGAGCTTTGAAAAACTCATGAGAAGCTATGCTTTGAAAATCTCAATTTAGAGCAAGAGCATGGGTTCTTAAAAGCAATCAATGATGATCTTCAGAAGAAAAGTTCTTCCTACATTGCCAATCATTTAATATTGTCTACTTACATGCCACAAGTAAATCTAGCAACAAGAGTAAGAAATATTCTTCTTCTAGTAGTAACAGTAATCATGCTAAATCCAATGTTGTTGCTTATAGTAGTTCTCTTGATTCCACTAATGATTCTCTTAGCCAAGTTACTCTTGAGCAAGAAAATAGCTTATTGAAGGGAATTATAGAGAAAGGTGTTTACAAGAGACTTACTGGAAGTAAGCAATTTGAGGAAATTGTACGCAAGCAAGGAAAGCACCGGAAGAATCATGGTGTTGGTTTTGAACGGAAGTTCAATGCCAATGGAGTTTAGTGGGAAGAAGATCAATACCCCAAGATGAAGTTTTTTCCTCAACAAGAGAAGTATGACCCTACTTTTTCAAAGGAACACAAGCTCAAGATGATCTTCCACCACAAGACCACAAGCTAAAAGGCAAGGGCAAGCTTTAAGAGGAGATTGATGCATTTGAAGAAGCTCCCAAGGCCTTGGTCAAGTGGGTTCCCAAGACTACATCAAGTTCTACTTCATCAAGTAGGACTACAACTCCAAGGATTCCCATCAAGTTGATGTGGATCCAAAGAAGAAGAACTAGAGAGTTCTTGAGGGTGACTCCGCCAACATACTTCACTCATATTCCTTTTGGCAAGGACAAGTGTAATCAACTTCCATATTTGCACTAGTTCAAGGAGTCACAAAACCTCTTGTTAGTAAGTCAAGTGACAAGGTAACCAAATGTTGTCATGGACATCATCATTTGTGTGCATCACTCTATGTCTATGGATATCCTTGTTGTTCCTTGTGGGACTAACCCATGTAGGTATTGAAAGTGCAACTCACTCCAATGGATTGCTCCAAATGATCTACACCAACATTGAGCATCCACACCTTCAACATCTACATGAAGTCATCATCGACAAAACCCAAGGTTAGTTCATCCCTCTAAGGGGGGATATGACATCTAGGGGGAGCTTTACTCTAAGAATTGAGCTAAAGCAACTCTAATGGTGTGAACACAACAATGCTTTATGTAAAAGTGGTAACCCCACTTGTGCTTAAACGATGAGTATGAACTATGATCTAATGTTCTCATTTGACTCCCAAGTCAATATACTCATATAGATGGCCTAGTCATTGCCAATTGTTTGATAGATTCTAGAGTGTTTGTGCATGCTTTGCCACATATTTCATTTGCTATCTTATTGTGTGAGCATGTTGGTTGCATGATTTTCTCCATACGAGGACATCCATTTGTTGCTTTGAGTGTTTGGTTTTCTTTTTACCAAGTGGATGGACAATAATGCCTAAGTACTCCCTCTAGCTATCTATGCTTTTCTCATCTCAAACTCTTTTCATGCTACATCACAAAGCTTGAACAAGTTGAATTCGGACCCTCCGGGTGAGGAGCACTCGTAGCCACCGATCTGTCAAGGGCTTATTCTTCCAAAACCTCTTAATGCATCTCGGTTAGACCAATCCATTATACTCGGTCTCACCAAAATCATTAGGTTGATCTAGGTTTTCACCTTGGTGCAACTGATTAGAACATTTCGGTCACACCGAATTGCAGCAACTGCTCATAGTTTTGCATCTCGGTGCCACCGAATCGTTCCACTGGGTCACGCCGACAGTGACTGAGTATATATATCCGTGGGTTGAAATTTTGGAAATTACTCCAAACTCTTCGTTCGCACCTCCCAGCTCTGCCACCCCCTTGGTCTCCAGATCGTCTCCATCGTCGCCAGCGTCCTCCTGCCGCTGGACTCCATCACTGTCAACGGAAATCTCATCGCTGTTGTCGCTGTAGCGAGTTCGTCACCAAGTTAGGGTACAGACTCGATTTCTTTGTGTGTTCCTTTTTCCTATTCCTGCACAGAGATTACTACCATTGTTCTAGCCACGTATGAGATCAACCTATCCTCCAAAAAGTTCCTTTAGATTAGATTTGATGCAAAAACTTAGGGTTAGGTTTTCGTCGAACTCATCTCGAACCGACCGATTTTATGATCTCGGTCTCACCGATTTGGCTCAGGCCATTGCACAAGTACAACTCAGTATGACCAAATTGTACGGATCGGTGTGACCGAAATCACTCACTCTGTGAAACCCTAGCATCTCGGAGCCACTGAACTGCATTTCGGTCTGGCCAAAATTGCATGTTTAGACTCTGCAGCTGCTTCGGTGTCACCGAGTTAGGCAAATCGGTAGCTCCGAAATGCTTTCTGCAGAAAATTTAAATTAAGTTTTTGACTCAACCTTTTTGAAAATAGCTGTGCTTTGTGATGCTCATCCACTGTACCTATACCTATCTATTCACAGGGACAGTTTCAGAGATGTCTAAGGGCAATGACAGTCAGAACAGGTCAGAGGAGCAAGTGAATCTCAGTGAGGGCACTAGTCTCTCCAATAGAAACTATGATGAAGGAAGCTGAAGCACCTCAAGCAACTTGCCTAAGGCCACTAGTAGGCAAAGGAAGAAGAGAACCTTAGATTCAAAGGATGAGGACTTTGAAGTTGAGGAAGTGACCTCAAAGAAGAAAGTGCTCAAGAAGGAGTATGATGTAGCTGCTGCCACCAAGCCTGGCATAAAGAAGAAAGCTCCTGCCAAGAGAGTTCCCATGTCCAAAGCCAGAGCCTCCACTCAGGAAACTATGGAGTTCACTCTTGAACCAAGAGAGGAAGAGGCTGCTGGAGGAAAGAAGAGGAAGGAAAGAGTCAAGAATACTATGGCCAGAGTCATTGGCAAGCCTTCCATGGTCAGAGATTCTGAAGAGGTGGAGGAGGAAGAGGCTGCTGCACCTCCAAAGACCCAAAAGCTCATGGGGGATGCCATTAGGTCTGGGCCTACTCCATCTAAGCCCAAGACAACCCCCAAGCCTGCTGCTCAAGCCTCAAAACCCTCTGCACCAAAGAGATCCACCGGGAACATCCCTGCTGCTGAGAAGAACAAGGCTCCATTGCCAGAGGTTCAAGAAGAAGAAGAACATCAAGTACTCAAAAAGCTGAAGCCAAAGATTCCCAATCATAGTGATGATCACCCCATTGCTGAAAACATGAAGGATAGAAAAGATGCATGTATGAGATTATGGAGACAGTCTGATATGCGTCAGGAGAAGGACTACTGTTGACTATCGTTTCCACAACAAGGAACAACAGGACTTCTATGAAACAATGTTGCTGGACAAGAAACCCATTGTGTGTGACATGAGATGGGTGGATTGGACTTACATTGATGACAACGAATATTACTTCCCAGGAGTGCATGAGAGCTTTAGGATGAATTAGGTTGGCAAATTTTTTGGACAGAAATTGACAAAGTGGAATGATGAGATGATAATGGAATTCTACTCCACTGCTCATTTCTATCCAGATGGCAAGATAGTCTGGATGACTGAAGGAACCAGGTATCAGTCAACAATTGCTGAGTGGGCCAAGTTGATCAATGCCCCTACTAAAGATGAAAATGATATAGATGTGTATGCCAAGCCCAGGAAAGACCACAACTCCATGACAAACATGTACAAGGAGATTCCTGATAAGGCTTTGGAGACTCACAAGTTTGGATCCATCTATTATCTTCTCTCTAGCTTGACCGCCATCAACACCATCTTAAGGCACACTTTGTTGCCCAAGTCAGGAGATCAGAGGATGATCCATGGCCATTAAATAAACCTTCTTCACTTGTTTGATGTGCCACAAAAGTTCAAGGTAATGAGTCTCATTGTTGAAACAGTGAAGAGAACTGCAGCTGATCAGAAGAGATTATGTGGATATGCCCCTCACATTCAGATGCTTATCAACTCCAAGATGGGGACATGGACATATCTTCTTGACAAAGAGCATCTTCCCCTGAGGCCAGAATTTGAGGACAATGAGGTTGTTATGGATGCATCTCATCCAACATGTGTAGAAGCCCAGGAGAAAAGAGAGAGAAAGAAAAGGCTGCAAAAGCAGCAAAACCAGCTAGTGCTCCAGATTCTTCACATGTGATGCTCAAGACCAAGCAGGATCAACTCAGTTATTTTCTTGAGGCTACTATGAGGATTGAGAAAGGATTGGCCACCCTGAGAAAGGATTGTCCACCCTGACTGAGAATCATGAGAGTCTTGAGAGGATCATTGAGACAAAATTCCATGATCTAGATGTGAAGGTCATAGAGATCCATTCGACTATGGAGAGACTCCAGGAAGAGCTTGAAGAAAGGAGTGACAGACCAACCACAGATGCTTTTCAGCAAGTGCCAAGGGCACAAAGGTCTTCAGCTATGCCAGTTGCCCGTGATACTAGGACTACATTGTCAGCACCAGCAGCAACTGCCTTAGTGATACCTCCAGTTTCAACTCCTCCAGCTCCACAGACATCAGCTGAAGTTTTTGCAGATGGACTCCTCTCCACGCCATATACGCACACTGGAGCAACCAGCCAGAAGACATCTTCAGGAGCTCCCGGAGATCGTGCCTAGAGTGCCACATAACACTATGCATTTTCAAGCTTTTTGGTAACTTGTAGCCAAAGGGGTAGAAAGTGTATAGATCATTAGGCCGAGAGAGAGAGAGAGAGAGAGAGAGAGAGAGAGAGAGATAGTTTTGCCTTTTTTGCCTCTCTTGCTATTTTGATCATTTGCCTTGATCGTCTGCTTGTTTGATGCATGCTACAATATTTGTGCTTGTGTGTGAGATACTCTTATGATCATATATTTGATCATCCTATGCTTTAGTGTGTGCTTGCTTGATGATATCCATGATACTTGTGTATGATCAATCATGATTATCCTTGGTGATGAGTGCATGTTTATTATAGCTTACCATCTTGAGCGCTCCACCAAGATGTATGTGACATGGAAGAGTGACCCATGATCCTAATCGATTGTGCATTTGCATTCAAAAGAAAATTTTAAATAATGCATAAATTTAGGGGAGCTCTTGCTTATCACATACTTCTCAATGTGGCGATGTATTTCATTAATATTATCATTTGTCGAAGCTTTGATCTATATGTTGTCATAAATTACCAAAAAGGGGGAGATTGAAAGTGCAACTAATCCCCGGGTGGTTTTGGTAATTCATAACAACATATAGCTCATTGAACTAATAAGCATTTAAGTTAAATATTTCAGAAAGTTCAATGATTTGCATGGCATAGACTAGAGATGTGGACCCTTCAAAATGCTAAAGACAAAGATAGGCAAAGGCTCAAGACTCTTCGTTTTCATTTTAGTGATCCAAGATCACATTGAGCCCATAGGAAAGCCAATACTATTAAAAGGGGATGAGGTGTTGCTTAATGGTCTACTTGCTCAAAGTGCTCAGTGGTATTGCTCCAAAACCCTCAACCACTTTCTCATTTCCACATATGTCCAAAACCTAAAGTCAAACTCGGCCCCAACGATTTGATCTATCCGGCGCCACCGAGTTCATTTGACATAGCCACAGCTAGAAACCCTAATCAATTCGGTCTCACCGATACGACTCTCGGTCTCACAGAGATGGCTTTGCAAACTCTGTGTTTCCCTTCGTAACGTTTCGGTCTCACCGGAATGAGTGATCAGTCCCACTGAGTTCGCATTGCAAACTCTCTGTTTCCCTTTCATAACGTTTTTGTCTCACCGAAAGGAGCGGTCGGTCCTACCTAGTTTGCTTAACCAAGTCTCTGTTTGCTCATCGCTCAAATTGGTCTCACCGAGTTTATGCGATCGGTCTCACCAAGATGAGGTTTTGCATTAGCCCTAGAACATAGGTCCCATCGAGATTCCTAACATTCACATTTTGAACTAAATCGGTCTCACTGAGTTCTTGTATTCGGTCTGACCGAGTTGGGTCAAATGTGTGTAATGGTTGGATTTTGTGTGGAGGCTATATATACCCTTCCACCCCCTTCTCCATTTGTGAGAGGGCCATCAAAACGTGCCTACACTTCCACTACTCATATTCTGAGAGAGAACCACCTACTCATGTGTTGAGACCAAGACATTCCAATCCAACCACAAGAATCTTGATCTCTAGCCTTCCCAAGTTGCTTTCCACTCAAATCATCTTTCCACCATAGCCAAATCTGTGAGAGAGAGTTGAGTGTTGGGGAGACAATCATTTGTAGCACAATAGCAAAGAGTTCGTCATCAACACACCATATATTACCTTTTGGAGAGTGGTGTCTCCTAGATTGATTAGGTGTAACTTGGGAACCTCCGTCAAGATTGTGGAGTTGAACCAAGGAGTTTGTAAGGGCAAGGAAATCGCCTACTTCGTGAAGATCTAGCCAAATGAGGCAAATCCTTCATGGGCGATGGCCATGGTGGTATATACAAGGTTGCTTCTTCGTGGACCCTTCGTGGGTGGAGCCCTCCGTGGACTCGCGCAACCGTTACCCTTCGTGGGTTGAAGTCTCCATCAACGTGGATGTACGATAGCAGCTGAAGGAAATATGCCCTAGATGCAATAATGAAGTTATTATTTATTTCCTTAATTCATGATAAATGTTTATTGTTCATGCTAGAATTGTATTAACTGGAAACTTAGTACATGTGTGAATACATAGACAAAACATATAGTCCCTAGTATGCCTGTACTTGACTAGCTCGTTAATCAAAGATGGTTATGTTTCCTAACCATAGACATGTGTTGTCATTTGATGAACAGGATCACATCATTAGGAGAACGATGTGATGGACATGACCCATCCATTAGCTTAGCATTATGATCGTGTTAGTTTCATTGCTACTACTTTCTTCATGACTTATACAAGTTCCTCAGACTATGAGATTATGCAACTCCCGAATACCGGAGGAACACTTTGTGTGCTACCAAACATCACAATGTAAAAGGGTGTTTATAAAGGTGCTTTGCAGGTGTCTCCAAAAGTGTTTGTTGGGTTGACATAGATCGAGATTAGGATTTGTCACTCCGTGTTTCGGAGAGGTATCTCTGAGCCCTCTCGGTAATACTCATCACTATAAGACTTGCAAGCATTGTGACTAATGAGTTACTTGCGGGATGAAGTATTACGGAATGAGTAAAGAGAATTGCCGGTAATGAGATTGAACTAGGTATTGAGATACCGACGATCGAATCTCGGGCAAGTAACATACCGATGACAAAGGGAACAGCGTATGTTGTTATGCGGTTTGAATGATAAAGATCTTCGTAGAATATGTAGGAACCAATATGAGCATCTAGGTTCCGCTATTGGTTATTAATCGGAGACGTGTCTCGGTCATGTATACAAAGTTCTCGAACCCGTAGGGTCCGCACGCTTAACGTTCGATGACGATTGGTATTATGAGTTTATGTGATATGTTGTACTGAAGATTGTTTAGAGTCCCGGATGTGATCACGGACATGACGAGGAGTCTCGAAATGGTTGAGACATAAATATTGATATATTGGACGACTACATTCGAACGCCGGAAGTGTTCTGGAGAAGTTTCAGATATAATCGGAGTGCTGGAAGGGTTATCGGAACCACCGAAGAAGTAATGGGCCTTATTGGGCCTAAGGGAGAGAGAGAGGGGCGGCCAAGGGCTGGCCGCGCGCCCCCCATGGGCCTAGTCCGAATTGGACTAGGGGGAGGGGTGGTGCCCCCTCCTTCCTTCTCCCCCCTCCTTCCTTCTTCTCCAAGTAGGAGTAGGAAAGGGGGAGTCCTACTCCTACTAGGAGGAGGATTCCTCCCCCCTTGGCGCGCCTTAGAGGGCCGGCCAGCCTCCCCTTGCTCCTTTATATACGGGGGCAGGGGGGCACCCTAGAACAGACAAGTTGACAATTATTTAGCCATGTGCGGTGCCCCCTCCATAGTTACACACCTCGGTCATATTGTCTCCCTCGGCCTCAACTGGATCAAGAGTATGAGGGACGTCTTCGAGCTGAACGTGTGCTAAACACGGAGGTGTCGTACGTTCGGTGCTTGGATCGGTTGGATCGCGAAGACGTTCTCGTTAACTAAATGCTTCCACTTTCAGTCTACAAGGGTACATGGACACACTCTCCCCTCTCGTTGCTATGCATCACATAGATAGATCTTGCGTGATTGTAGTTTTTTTTTGAAATTACTACGTTCCCCAATAGTGGCACCAGAGCCAGGTCTATGCGTAGATGTTATATCATTACAAAAAAATACACTTCCGTGATGATACGTGTTTGTCACAGTAGGTCGCGTTTTTTGTCATGCATGTACATCCATGACGATTTTATGACAGAATCAAGATAGTCATACCTGTGCTGTCGTAGAAGTGTTCCATGGCATTACCAAAATTATCATCATGGAAGTGTCCACTTCCACGACGATAAATCACGCGTCACCGAAGTGCTTTCGTCAAGGGTGACCGACACATGGCATCCACCGTAACGGAATGCCGTTAAGCTATCAGGTCGGGTTTTGGATCCGATAACCCGTTAACAGCCCCGACCAATGGGGATTTTCCACGTGTAAAATCATCATTGGCTGGAGGAAACACGTGTCAGCTCATCATTGGGACAAATGTCATCCACTAATTGGACAGAAGGCGCCTATGATACGTCGACATGTGGCACGACCCAACAAAGGCCCATTCCTGTGAAAAGGCTGGCCCGTTTGACTTGGTCAAAAGGTGGCGGGCCGGCCCATGGAAAGCCTGTTAACGACCTGTTCGCATATAGCCCATTTACAGCCCGCTAACCCAAGGCCCGTTACACCCTATCCGAATTAGGCCCAGTAGCATCATCTGGGCCATCCAATATGATTCCAGGCCGTTTTCACTTCTGGCCCATGTATGGCCCATGACGTCTTTCAGCCCATATGAGGCCCTTTGTAACTCTTGGCCCATTAACGACTCTTGGTGAAACTGGCCCGTAATGAACAATGTATCACTTTACACCCATTAACGGCCCGTAATGAACAGTGTATCACTTTATACCCATTAACGACCCGTTATTCCGTTGCGCCGTTTCCAGCCCATGTTATCTTTCGGCCTTCTTAGAGCCCATTTATTCTTGGGATCATTTCCAGCATTTGTTTACTTACGGCCCGTTACTGTCATTTTCTGCTTGTGGGCCAAATTCAACCCGTGGTTATAGTCGGCCCGTTTGTGGTACATTAATACGTTGGGCCGTTTTCATAGCATCATCAAATACGGCCTATTAACGATGGCCCGTTATGGTCGGCCCATGAACGGGCGATTCCAACTCTAGCACATTTACGGCCATAATGCGGTCTGTTATTGGCCCATGTTTGGCCAATCGATCATACGGCCCGTATAAGGCCCATTGATGATACAACCCGTAGAAGGCCCATTGTTTCTACAGCCCATAGAAGGCCCATTGTTTCTACGACCCGTAGAAGGCCCACTATTTCTACGGCCCGTAGGAGGCCCAGTGTCACTACAGTAAATATTAGCCAATGGTTATTGTAGCCTAGTTTTAAAAAATAGGTTATTGCAGCCACTAGCAAACCGCAGAAAAAGAACTGCAATGACTACAAGCAAACAAATAAACAAGACGACAAGGAAATAAATAAGCAAGCAACTTACGCTAGGCTATCACGACTATCACACATATTACATCCAGTGGGCATCAAAGTTCGCCACCAGTGTAAATAAACGCGCCGACAAAAGAATATACAAAACTGAGAGCACTTCAGAAGGCACTAGGCCTGGCCAAGTCGGGCCCCCCAAACAGCCGAAGAAGCTGAGTAGACCTTCGTTGTGTCAATGATAGATGCATCAACAGTAGATGTATGGCATGATGGTGCACACAACAGTCCTCTAACATCTTCATTGCATCTTTGACTTCAAGTTAGAGCTGAGCTGAAGCAAGACTTTCCGCTTTAAGTTGAGACTGAAGAAGTCGAACTGATTGAGGCAACGACTGCAAAGAGGTTGTCTCACACCTGCTGGTGAGTAGCTTCAACTCACTGTCTTCATCAAGACAGGACCTTGGGGTCATCTCGCTGTCCTCAAGATGGTTTGGCACACTATCTTCCCTAAAGTTCTGCCTGGCGTAAGAGATACGACTCTGAAAGAGAAACTAGGCTCTCAGCAGTTCTAATAGGGGTTTGGCCACTATCTTCCCTAAAGTTCAAATTTTGAATTGATATCATAGATAGTACCTGACGCTGGGCTCTCAGCAGTTCTAATAGGGGTTTGGCCACTGGAGTAGTACAGTTGGGCCTGTGTTTTCTGTGGCTGCTAATCTATCTGATTTAACAGGTATCACTACCTTTTCCAAATACCTAGTTTGTACTCCTTGAGAATCTGCACTCACCCTCTTCCTTTTGGACATCTATTACGAAAGAACAACATTTGACCGGAAAAACATAGTGTGACGACACATGGAGTAGGTACAGAAAATGGATAGGTATGGCATATACTCATATATGATGCTTAAACTAAGCAGATGGTGTAACAAAGTAGAACTAATGCAAGAGGTCAGATGCAAAATATGTGTGACCAATACAACTTTGCAAAGTTAGAGCAAGCACCTTGATGGGTGAATAAGATAGGCCATCCTCCACCATGCCAAGTTTGTTAGCCAGTGGATTGTTCCACCATATTCCTCTCGTGCGCCCATTCTCATATTCATTTTGATGATGTTCAATATCTGACATGCATGAAAACATAAAAACAAGTGAGATTTTCTTTGTAATGCAGAAGTGATTCTAATCCAATACTGCCTCCCTGTAAACCCCTTTGTGCTATCTCTGCAATTCTTTTAAGAGATGCCATGCATGCTATAATTTGGTGTGTGCATTAATATAATGTAGCCTACTACTCAAAATATGAGAGCTCCAGAAGTGATGACACTTCGCAGATGACAACTTCAACATATAGTAAAGAATAACAAGTCGACCTGACCTGACAGATTCAAAATATACTAAGGGAGAACAACTCGACCTGACCAGTCGACCGCAAGAGAAGAGGACCATCTTAAAGAACAGCAGAAGAGCAAGCAGATTGACGATATTACAAGTCTTTCAATAAAATGTCGGTTGGCCACCCATGATGAAACAGAGCACACAGAGAAATACTATTCTTTCTGGTCTCTCCATATGTGGCTCACATGCATTTCGAAACTAAAGTAGGAACATTTAGCTAACCAATTAAATATCTCTCAGTTTTACTAATATCAACAATAATATCAGATATGAATTTGTACAACTAAGCTTGTTTAGCTCGATGGGTGGAGCAGTGCTATTACGACACGAACCACTGATACGTCTCCAATGTATCTATAATTTTTGATTGTTCCATGCTATTATATTACTTGTTTTGAATGATTATGGGCTTTATTATACACTTTTATATTACTTTTGGGACTAACCTATTAACCGGAGGCCCAGCCCATATTGCTATTTTATTGCCTGTTTCAGTATTTTGAAGAAAAGGAATATCAAACGGAGTCCAAATGGAATGACACCTTCGGCAATGTGATTTTTTGGAAGAATATGATCCAGGAGACTTGGAGTTCACGTCAGAAGATCCTCGAGGAGGCCACAAGATAGGAGGGTGCGCCCCCCTACAGGGCACGACCCCCTGTCTCGTGGGCCCCTCGAGCACCTCCCGACTGACTTCTTTCGCCTATACATTCCCTCGTACCCTAAAAACATCGAATATCAAGATAGATCGGGAGTTCTGCCGCCGCAAGCCTTTGTAGCCACCAAAAACCTCTCGGGAGCCCGTTCCGGCACCCTGCCGGAGGGGGAATCCATCACCGGTGGCCATCTTCATCATCCCGGCGCTCTCCATGACGAGGAAGGAGTAGTTCACTCTCGGGGCTGAGGGTATGTACTAGTAGCTATGTGTTTGATCTCTCTCTCTCTCTCTCTCTCTCTCTCGTGTCCTCTCTCATGTTCCCTCTATGGCACGATCTTGATGTATCCCGAGCTTTGCTAGTTAGATCTTATGATGTTTCTCCCCCTCTACTCTCTTGTGATGAATTGAGTTTCCCCTTTGAAGTTATCTTATCGGATTGAGTCTTTTATGAGACCACTTGATGTATGTCTTGCCGTGCTTATCTGTGGTGACAATGGGATATCATGTGCCTCTTGATGTATGTTTTGGTGACCAACTTGCGGGTTCCGCCCATGAACCTATGCATAGGGGTTGGCACACGTTCTTGACTCTCCGGTAGAAACTTTGGGGCACTCTTTGAAGTACTTTGTGTTGGTTGGATAAATCTGAGATTGTGTGATGCATATCGTATAATCATGCCCATGGATACTTGAGGTGACAATGGAGTATCTAGGTGACATTAGGGTTTTGGTTGATTTGTGTCTTAAGGTGTTATTCTAGTACGAACTCTTGAATAGATTGATCCGAAAGAATAACTTTGAGGTGGTTTAGTACCCTACCATTATCTCTTCGTTTGTTCTCCGCTATTAGTAGCTTTGGAGTGACTCTTTGTTGCATGTTGAGGGATTGTTATATGATCTATCTATGTTATCATTGTTGAGAGAACTTGCACTAGTGAAAGTATGAACCCTAGGCCTTGTTTCCTACCATTGCAATACCGTTTACGCTCACTTTTATCATTAGTTACCTTGCTGTTTTTATATTTCAGATTACAAAACCTTTATCTACCATCCATATTGCACTTGTATCACCATCTCTTCGCCGAACTAGTGCACCTATACAATTTACCATTGTATTGGGTGTGTTGGGGACACAAGAGACTCTTTGTTATTTGGTTGCAGGGTTGTTTGAGAGAGACCATCTTCATCCTACGCCTCCTACGGATTGATAAACCTTAGGTCATCCACTTGAGGGAAATTTGCTACTGTCCTACAAACCTGTGCACTTGCAGGCCCAACAACGTCTACAAGAAGAAGGTTGTGTAGTAGACATCAAGCTCTTTTCTGGCGCCATTGCCGGGGAGGTGAGTGCTTGAAGGTATATCTTTAGATCTTGCAATCGAATCTTTTTGTTTCTTGTTTTATCACTAGTTTAGTTTATAAAAGAAAACTACAAAAAAATGGAGTTAAGTTTGTCTCATACGCTTCGTCTTTTTAATATCTTTCGTGAGTTTGATGAAAAGGAAAATTGTGCTCAAGTGCTAGAATAACAAATCTATAAAATGCTTGATACTAAATCTTTGAATGATGAGCATGATTGCAATGTTGTTAGTATGAACTCTTTGAATATCCATAGTAATAATGATGATTGCTCTAGTCATGATGAAAATATCTCTCATAAGCATGTCAACTTTTGTGGAGTGCATGTTTGCATGAACACACCAAATAGAGAAGATATATATTGCAAGAAGCATAAGTATTTAGAAACTAAGAGGTTGCAAGAAAGGCTAGATAAGAGTGCGGAGAATTTAAGATATCTTTCTCGTTGTGAATTTTGCAATAAACAAGATCATTTACATCTCCAATGCAAATTGTTTCATGATTGGATCATGTCCAAAAATTGTGATGATTTGATCTCCCTTTCTCATTACAATGAACTTAGATTGCTTTTGGGTTATGAAGAGTTGAAATGTTTAACTAAGCCTATTCCAGAATTTAATCTTAAGCATTTCCTTGATATTGATCTAGAAAAGATTTATATGTTTTGTGCGGAGAATTGCATTGAAAATCCTTATATTGCAAATTACCTAAAGAAAAGAAAGTGGAAGATGATGAGAATACTAATGAAAGGGAAGAGACTTCCCAATATCCTCCTATTATTTCTTATGATGAATCAGGTAACGAGGAGGAGCTTTCTATTCAACCAATCTCATCAATAAGGAGCTCAAAGAGGAAGGTTGAACCTACACATAATGTGAAGAAGAAAAAGAAAAGAAGGAGCAACAAAGGTAGAAAGGTATCCCTCTCAAATGATGTTGCTCCTACTACTCATTGTGATGATGATAATTGCTTTACTATTGGTGCTATCCATATTTTTAATGATGAGAGTGATCATGCTTATGATATGAAAGGGCCCAAGCTTGGGGAAGCTATGTTTGATGAGTATGAAATATTTGAGAATATATTTGCTGAAATTAATGTTTGTCCCAAGCTTGGGGATGCTACGTTTAATGAAGATGATATTTTTAGCATCCCAAGTTTTGATATGCAAAGTTGTTATGATGATAGCATGCCTTGTACCTATGATGATTATATTGATGAAAGTGGGTTTGGAAGAGTGTCAACTTTAGGAAATAGTGATCCCACTATTTGGGAGGATGTTGAATTTTATTGTGATTAATATGAAAGTGGATTTGGAAGAGTGTCAACTTTATTTAGTGATTCCACTATCTTGGGAGAGGTTTCAATCGATTATGATGAGAACGAAGTTGCTACTTATGATGATTATTATGATGAAACTTATGCTATAAAAAGTAGTGATGATTATATTTATAAAACTTGTCATGATTATGATTACCCTTTTTCTGAACATTACTCTTTTAATGTGGAAACAATTTTTAGTGTTCAAGTCTTTTATGATACTCTCACTATTCCGAATGAGAAGAATTTTGCTTATGAGGAGAGTAGTAAATTTTCTATGCTTGTAGATCATGAAAATAATTCTTTAGGTGCTGGTTATATTGTTGAATTCATTCATGATGCTACTGTAAATTGTTATGAGGGAGGAACTTATGCTTGTAGGAATTGCAATAATATCAAGTTTCCTCTCTATGTGCTTAAGGTTTTGAAGCTATGCTTGTTGTGCCATCCTATGCTAGTTGATTATTGTTCCCATAAGTTGTTTGCTCACAAAATCCCTATGAATAGGAAGAGGGTTAGTCTTAAATGTGCTAGTAATATGCTTCATGATGCTCTCTTTATGTTTCAATTCTTATCTTTTATGTGAGCATCATCGTCATCATCATGCCTAGCTAGAAAGGCATTAAAGAAAAGAGCTTGTTGGGAGACAACCCAATATTTATCCTTAATGTTTTTGTGTGTCCACATGATTATGCTACTGTAGTAATCATGTTTCATATCTTTTGTTTCAATAAAGTGCCAAGTAGAACCTTTGGGAAGACTTGGGTGAAGTTTATGTGATCTTGCTGTAGAAAACAGAAACTTTAGCGCTCACGAGATTAGCTGCCATTTGTTACTGGAGAATGCGTTTAGGTTGATTCTTGTTGCATATGATTAATAAACAAATTCCTCAGGTCCATCAATTTAGTTCATATTTTTTGAGTTCCATAAGTATACTTTTGATACAGATTACTACAGACTGTTCTGTTTTTGACAGATTCTGTTTTCTATGTGTTGTTTGCTTATTTTGATGAATCTATGAGTAGTATCGGAGGGTATGAACCATAGAGAAATTAGAATACAGTAGATATTACACCAATATGAATTTAGAATGAGTTCATTACAATACCTTAGTGGTGGTTTTATTTTCTTATACTAACGGAGCTTACGAGTTTTCTGTTGAGTTTTGTGTTGTGGAGTTTTCATGTTTTGGGTAAAGATTCGATGGAGTATGGAATAAGGAGTGGCAAGAGCCTAAGCTTGGGGATGCCCAAGGCACCCCAAGGTAATATTAAAGGACAACCAAGAGCCTAATCTTGGGGATGCCCCGGAAGGCATCCCCTCTTTCGTCTTCGTTCATCGGTAACTTTACTTGGAGCTATATTTTTATTCACCACATGATATGTGTTTTGCTTGGAGCATCATTTTCTTTTGTTAGTATTTGCTTGATGTTAGTTAGAATAATGTTTTGCATCTTTAGTTTCAATAAAAATGTCAAGGATAGCCTTTACCATGCTTATTTTGCTAGTATACATGTTGCTGTTTGAAAACAGAAAGTTTACCGCTGTTGCAAAAATTCCCTAGAAACGTCAGAGAATGGTATAATGTTGAATCTTTTTTCATATCAAGATCTGATAAATTTATTACAGTGGGAATTTTAGTTCATAATTTTTGGAGTCAGGAAGTATTGATACTCTTGCATTCTTTACAGACTGTACTGTTTTGGCAGATTGCTCTTATGTTTGCATTGTTTGCATATGTTTGCTTGTTTAATGATTCTATTTAAGGATAGTAGGAGTATTAAATATGCAGAGGCATTTAATATGCAATGTTGAATAATAATTTTAGTGATTTGTTACAGTAGAAAATGATAAGGTTTTGCATTGGTTTGTACTAACCTATCTCACGAGTTCTTGTTGAGTTTGTTGTGGATGAAGCTTTTGATAAAAAGAGAAACCATGAAATGAGAGGAATTAAGGAGACACAAAAGTTCAAGCTTGGGGATGCCGAAGGCACCCCAAGATAATATTTCAAGAAGTCTCAAGCATCTAAGCTTGGGGATGCCCCGGTAGGCATCCCACCTTTCTTCTTCAACAACTATCGGTTGAGCCTAAGTTTTTGCTTCTTCACATGAGTTGTGCCATCCTTGCAATGTCATTTTTGTTTTGCTTTGCTTGCTGTTTGAATAAGATACCAAGATGTGAAATTCTTAAATGAGAGAGAGAGTCTTCGCATAGTTGCATAATTATTTAGCTACTCATTGATCTTCACTTATATCTGTTGGAGTAGTTTGTCGTTTGCTCTAGTGCTTCACTTATATCTTTTAGAGCACGGCGGTGGTTTTATTTTGTAGAAATTAATGAACTCTCATGCTTCACTTATATTATTTTGAGAGTCTTAAACAACATGGTTTTTTGAATGAAAGCCATCATAGGAAGTGAATTGGATGCTATGATTAATTTGATACTTGATAATTGTTTTGAGATATGGAGGTAGTGATATTAGAGTCATGCTAGTTGAGGTGATTATGAAAAATACTTGTGTTAAGGGTTGTGATTCCCGTAGCATGCACGTATGGTGAACTGCTTTGTGATGAAGTTGGAGCACAATTTTATTTATTGATTGTCTTCCTTATGAGTGGCGGTCGGGGATGAGCGATGGTCTTTTCCTACCAATCTATCCCCCTAGGAGCATGCACGTAGTGCTTTGGTTTTTGATGACTTCTAGATTTTTGCAACAAGTATATGAGTTCTTTTGACTAATGTTGAGTCCATGGATTATACGCACCTCATCCTTCCATTATTGCTAGCCTCTCTTGTGCCACGCAACTTCCACCGGTACCATACACCCACCATTTACCTTCCTCAAAACAGCCACCATACCTACCTATTATGGCATTTCCACAGCCATTCCGAGATATATTGCCATGCAACTTTCCACCGTTCCGTTCATATGACACGCATTACTTTTGTCATATTGCTCTTGGCATGATCATGTGGTTGACATCGTATTTGTGGCAAGGCCACCTTCATAATCTTCATATATGTCGCTCTTGATTCATTGCATATCCCGGTACACCGCCGGAGGCATTCATATAGAGTCATATCTTGTTCTAGCTTTGATTTGTAAATCCATAAAAGTGTGATGATTTTCATTATTAGAGCATTGTCCTAAGTGAGGAAAGGATGATGAAGACTATGATTCCCCCACAAGTCGGGATGAGACTTCGGACTTTACAAAAAGAAAAAAAAAGAAGAAAAAAGGAAAAGAAAAGAGAAAGGCCAAAAAGAAAAAAGGGGGAAAGGCCAAAGTAAAAAAAGAGAAAAAGAAAAAGAAAAAGAAAAAGAAAAAGAAAAATGAGAGAAAAAGAGAGAAGGGACAATGCTACTATCTCTTTTTCCACACTTGTGCTTCAAAATAGCACCATGATCTTCATGATAGAGAGTCTCATATGTTGTCACTTTCATATACTAGTGGGAATTTTTCATTATAGAACTTGGCTTGTATATTCCAATGATGGGCTTCCTCAAAAGTGCCCTAGGTCTTCGTGAGCAAGCAAGTTGGATGCACACCCACTTAGTTTCTTTTGTTGAGCTTTCATATATTTATAGCTCTAGTGCATCCGTTGCATGGCAATCCCTACTCATTCACATTGATATCTATTAATGGGCCTCTCCATAGCCTGTTGGTACGCCTAGTTGATGTGAGACTATCTTCTCCTTTTTGTCTTTCCACAACCACCATTCTATTCCACATATAGTGCTATGTCCATGGCTCACGCTCATGTATTGCGTGAAAGTTGAAAGAGTTTGAGATTATTAAAGTATGAAACAATTTCTTGGCTTGTCATCGGGGTTGTGCATGATTAAATACTTTGTGTGATGAAGATAGAGCAACAGCCAGTCTATATGATTTTGTAGAGATAACTTTCTTTGGCCATGTTATTTTGAGAAGACATGATTACTTTGATTAGCATGCTTGAAGTGTTACTATTTCTTTTATCAATATGAACTTTTATTTTTAATCATTTGGATCTGAACATTCATGGCACAATAAAGAGAAATTACTTTGAGAATCATGCTAGGTAGCATTCCACATATTTTTTTGTTTTTATCATTTACCTACTCGAGGACGAGCAGGAATTAAGCTTGGGGATGCTTGATATGTCTCCAACGTATCTATAATTTTTGATTATTCCATGCTATTCTATTACCTGTTTTGAATGATTATGGGCTTTATTATACACTTTTATATTACTATTGGGACTAACCTATTAACCGGAGGCCCAACCCATATTGCTGTTTTATTGCCTGTTTCAGAATTTCGAAGAAAAGGATTATCAAACGGAGTCCAAACGGAATGAAACCTTCGGCAACGTGATTTTTTGGAAGAATATGATCCGGGAGACTTGGATTTCACGTCAGAAGATCCTCGAGGAGGCCATGAGATAGGAGCCCCCCCTACAGGGCGTGGCCCCCTATCTCGTGGGCCCCTCGAGCACCTCCCGACCGACTTCTTTCGCCTATATATTCCCTCATACCCTAAAAACATCGAATATCAAGATAGATCGGGAGTTCCGCCGCCACAAGCCTCTATAGCCACCAAAAACCTCTCGGGAGCCTGTTCCAGCACCCTGCCCGAGGGGGAATCCATCACCGGTGGCCATCTTCATCATCCCGGCGCTCTCCATGACGAGGAAGGAGTAGTTCACCCTCGGGGCTGAGGGTATGTACCAGTAGCTATGTGTTTGATCTCTCTCTCTCTCTCTCTCTCGTGTTCTCTCTCGTGTTCCCTCTATGGCACGATCTTGATGTATCTCGAGCTTTGCTATCGTAGTTGGATATTACGATGTTTCTCCCCCTCTACTCTCTTGTGATGAATTGAGTTTCCTCTTTGAAGTTATCTTATCAGATTGAGTCTTTTATGAGAACACTTAATGTATGTCTTGCTGTGCTTATCTGTGGTGACAATGGGATATCATGTGCCTCTTGATGTATGTTTTGGTGACCTACTTGCGGGTTCCGCCCATGAACCTATGCATAGGGGTTGGCACACGTTCTTGACTCTCCGGTAGAAACTTTGGGGCACTCTTTGAAGTACTTTTTGTTGGTTGGATAAATCTGAGATTGTGTGATGCATATCGTATAATCATGCCCATGGATACTTGAGGTGACAATGGAGTATCTAGGTGACATTAGGGTTTTGGTTGATTTGTGTCTTAAGGTGTTATTCTAGTACGAACTCTTGAATAGATTGATCCGAAAGAATAACTTTGAGGTGGTTTCGTACCCTACCATAATCTCTTCGTTTGTTCTCCACTATTAGTGGCTTTGGAGTGACTCTTTGTTGCATGTTGAGGGATTGTTATATGATCTATCTATGTTATTATTGTTTAGAGAACTTACACTAGTGAAAGTATGAACCCTAGGCCTTGTTTCCTACCATTGCAATACCGTTTACGCTCACTTTTATCATTAGTTACCTTGCTGTTTTTATATTTTTAGATTACAAAAACTTATATCTACCATCCATATTGCACTTGTATCACCATCTCTTCGCCGAACTAGTGCACCTATAGAATTTACCATTGTATTGGGTGTGTTGGGGACACAAGAGACTCTTTGTTATTTGGTTGCAGGGTTGTTTGAGAGAGACCATCTTCATCCTACGCCTCCCACGGATTGATAAACCTTAGGTCATCCACTTGAGGGAAATTTGCCACTGTCCTACAAACCTGTGCACTTGCAGGCCCAACAACGTATACAAGAAGAAGGTTGCGTAGTAGACATCAACCACGTAGGCTGATTGTGGTCATCATAAAATGGGGAAACCATAAGCATGATGAGTACAGTGTTGACCGTGGCAGTGGGGTGGCAGATCTGAAGCTGCAAACCGCGCAAAGGGTAGTTAGCAACCGATGTTTGCTTTGAAATAACAACTAAGATTTTGTATGGACAAGTAAGTACGGTCAACAAGTGACAAAGAAATGCAATTATGTTGTCTCTCTATATGTCGCGAGATGCATTTGGAAACTCAAGTGGGACCTTTAGCTAACCAATTAAATGTGTCGGTTAACTAATATCAGTGTCATATCACAATCATATTTGAACAACTAAGCTTTTGAATTCTGAGTGTTGTGTTGTTTAGCTTGAAGGGTGGAGTAATGCTAGTACGACAGAAGGCACCTATGCAGATCATAGTAGAGTAGATAAAAGGGGAAAACCCTAAGCATCAAGAGAAAAATCAGGAAAGTGGAACTAGCTGGACCAGTGGGTGGCGCACATGCTTTTCGAAACGAATAAAGGAACATTAAGTGACCAATTAAACCTTCTCTGTTTTAGTGATATGAGCATCATATCAGATTCGTATTTCAACACGTAAGCTTTGGGTTGAGGTCTTGAGGAGCAGTGCTAGCACGACACGAAGCACCTACAATGATGGTAATGAATATAAAGGGGGGAAACCATAAGCTTTACGAGTATAGTGCCCGTGCCATGGCGGATCTGAAGGTGCAAACCCGACAAAGCTACTTCGCAACCAATGTTTGCTTTCAACTAGCCACTACGATTTGGTACGGACAAGAAAAGTATAGTAAACAAATTATGATCTATTTTCCGGGTGAGATCAATAACTTAAGAACATATGGAAGAGTACCACCTCTCTTGCGACGCCATGTAGGCCTATGCTGATATGTTGAGGGTGCTGCGGGTGCGATGGCTATCGGCGGCGGGGAAGAAGACTTTAGACGGCAGACGGCCGGGTCAGGGGATAAATCATGTTGTCGTGGACGATGCGGTCGTAGGAGCGGCAACGGCAAGGTGGACGACGGTGCCGATGAAGCAAGAGGAGGCGATGAAAGGATCTTGGTCCAGCACCATGGATGAGAGACGTCCATCTCTTGCAGTGGACGACGGGGTAGGGGTAGCGGCTCTGGCAAGGTGGAGGATGGGGTGGCGGACAGAGGAGGTTGGCCGCAGTGCGGAGGTTGTCGTGCCGCAGATGGTGTATGAATGGGGAAATGGAGGGGGGGATCTCAAACTTTGGGACGCACTTCTCTGAAAAGTGGGAAAGTTACAAACTTATGCCCCGTTTAAAATTTTGGACATCGCGTCGGTTGGGGATAGGACGGTAATCTCGCATCTCCCAAATATTTGCCGGTAACTATTTCGGGCGAGGAGATGGTGTTTTGCCACCCACGGTTGGCGCCCATGGTGTATGAATGGGGCTGACAGGTAGGGCGGTTGTGTCATGTCTGAGGAAAGTTACACATCTGCCCCCATTTAAAATATTAGCCTACATCGATTTCAGACGAGCAGAGTTTGTTTTGCGGCCCACCGTGTATGAATGGGGAAATGGAGGAAGAGACACATGTCTTTCGGACGAGCTTGAATCAAATGTGTTTTTCCGCCCACGTTTGGCGCCCACCGTGTCTGAATGGGCTTAGTGTTGGGGAATGTAGTAATTTCAAAAAAATTCCTACGCACACGCAAGATCATGGTGATAGCATAGCAACAAGAGGGGAGAGTGTTGTCCACGTACCCTCGTAGACCATAAGCGGAAGCGTTATAACAACGCGGTTGATGTAGTCGTACGTCTTCACGATCCGATCGATCCAATTACCGAACGTACGGCACCTCCGAGTTCAGCACACGTTCAGCTCGATGACAATCCCCAGACTCCGATCCAGCAAAGTGTCGGGGATGAGTTCCGTCAGCACGTTGGCGTGGTGACGATGATGATGTTCTACCGGCACAGGGCTTCGCCTAAACACCGCGACGATATGACCGAGGTAGAATATGGTGGAGGGGGGCACCGCACACGGCTAAGGAACGATCCGTAGATCAACTTGTGTGTCATGGGGTGCCCCCTGGCCCCATATATAAAGGAGCAAGGGGGGAGGAGGCCGGCCCTAGGAGGGGGCGCGCCAAGTGTGGAGTCCTACTAGGACTCCCTAGTCCTAGTAGGATTCCACCTCCCTTGTTGGAGTAGGAGAAGGGGAAAGAGGGGGAGAGGAAGAAGGAAAGGGGGCTGCGCCCCTTGTCCAATTCGGACCAGAGGGGGGGCGCAGGCCTCCTTCCTTTTGGCCTCTCTCCTCTATTCCCGTATGGCCCAATAAGGCCCATATACTCCCGCCGAATTCCCGTAACTCTCCGGTACTCTGAAAAATACCCGAATCATTCGGAACCTTTCCGAACTCCGAATATAGTCGTCCAATATATCGATCTTTACGTCTCGATCATTTCGAGACTCCTCGTCATGTCCCCGATCTCATCCGGGACTCCGAACTCCTTCGGTACATCAAAACTCATCAACTCATAATATAACTGTCATCGAAACCTTAAGCGTGCGGACCCTACGGGTTCGAGTACTATGTAGACATGACCTAGAACTATTCTTGGTCAATAACCAATAGCGGAACCTGGATGCCCATATTGGCTCCTACATATTCTACCAAGATCTTTATCGGTCAAACCGCATAACAACATACTTTGTTCCCTTTGTCATCGGTATGTTATTTGCCCGAAATTTGATCGTCGGTATCCAATACCTAGTTCAATCTCATTACCGGAAAGTCTCTTTACTCGTTATGTAATGCATCATCCCGTAACCAACTCATTGGTCACATTGCTTGCAAGGCTTATTGTGATGTGCATTACCGAGAGGGCCCAGAGATACCTCTCCGACAATCGGAGTGACAAAACCTAATCTCGAAATACGACAACCCAACATGTACCTTTGGAGACACCTGTAGTACTCCTTTATAATCACCCAGTTACGTTGTGACGTTTGGTAGCACCCAAAGTATTGTTCCAGTAAACGGGAGTTGCATAATCTCATAGTTACAGGAACATGTATAAGTCATGAAGAAAGCAATAGCAATATACTAAACGATCAAGTGCTAGGCTAACGGAATGGGTCATGTCAATCACATCATTCTCCTAATGATGTGATCCCATTAATCAAATGACAACTCATGTCTATGGTTAGGAAACTTAACCATCTTTGATTAACGAGCTAGTCAAGTAGAGGCATACTAGTGACACTATGTTTGTCTATGTATTCACACATGTATTATGTTTCCGGTTAATACAATTCTAGCATGAATAATAAATATTTATCATGATATAAGGAAATAAATAATAACTTTATTATTGCCTCTAGGGCATATTTCCTTCAGTCTCCCACTTGCACTAGAGTCAATAATCTAGTTCACATCGCAATGTGATTTAACACCAATATTCATATCTGTATATGATTAACACCCATAGTTCACATCGTCATGTGACCAACACCCAAAGGGTTTACTAGAGTCAATAATCTAGTTCACATTGCAATGTGATTAACACCCAAAGAGTACTAAGGTGTGATCATGTTTTACTCGTGAGAGAAGCTTAGTCAACGGGTCTGTCATATTCAGAGCCGTATGTATTTTGCAAATATTCTATGTCTTCAATGCTCTGCATGGAGCTACTCTAGCTAATTGCTCCCACTTTCAATATGTATCCAGATTGAGACTTAGAGTCATCTGGATCGGTGTAAAAGCTTGTATCGTTGTAACTTTTACGATGAGCTCTTTTATAACTTCCATTATCGAGAAATATTTTCTTAGTCCTCACTAAGGATATTCTTGACCGCTGTCCAGTGATCTACTCTTAGATCAAAATTGTACTCCCTTGCCAAACTCAGAGCAAGGTATACAATAGGTCTGGTACATAGCATGGCATACTTTATAGAACCTATGACTGAGGCATAGGGAATGACTTTCATTCTCTTTTCTATTTTCTGCCGTGGTCGGGATTTGAGTCTTACTCAATTTCACACCTTTGCAACACAGGCAAGAACTTTATCTTTGACTGTTCCATGTTGAACTATTTCAAAATCTTGACAAGGTATGTACTCATTGAAAATCTTATCAAGCGTCTTGATCTATCTCAATAGATCTTGATGCTCAATATGTAAGTAGCTTTACTGAGGTCTTTCTTTTAAAGAACTCCTTTCAAATACTCATTTATGCTTTCCAGAAAAATTCTACATCATTTTTGATCAACAATATGTTACTCACATATATTTATCAGAAAGGCGGTAGTGCTCCCACTCACTTTATTGTAAATACAGGCTTCACCGCAAGTCTGTATAAAACTATATGCTTTGATCAACTTATCAAAGCGTATATTCCAATTCTGAGATGCTTGCACCAGTCCATAGATGGATCGCTGGAGCTTGCACATTTTGTTAGCACCTTTAGGATTGACATAACCTTCTGGTTGTATCATATACAACTCTTCTTTAATAAATCCATTAAGGAATGTAGTTTTGACATCCATTTGCCAAATTTCAGAAAATGTGGCAATTGCTAACATGATTCGGACAGACTTTTAAGCATCGATACAAGTAAGAAAATCTCATTGTATTCAATACCTTGAACTTTGTCAAAAACCATTTTCAACAAGTCTAGCTTTGTAGATATTAACACTACTATCAGCATCTGTCTTCCTCTTGAAGATCCATTTATACAATATGGCTTGCCGATCATCGGGCAACTCCACCAAAGTCTACACTTTGTTCTCATACGTGGATCCCATCTCAGATTTCATGTCCTCAAGCCATTTTGCGGAATCTGGGCTCATCATCGCTTCCTCATAGTTCATAGGTTTATCATGGTCTAGTAACATGACTTCCAGAACATGATTACCGTACCACTCTGGTGCGGATCTTACTCTGGAAGACCTACGAGGTTTGGTAGTAACTTGATCTGAAGTTTCATGATCATCATCATTAACTCCCTCACTAATTGGTGTACGAATCACTGGAACTGATTTCTGTGATGAACTACTTTCCAATAAGGGAGAAGGTACAATTACCTCGTCAAGTTCTACTTTCCTCCCACTCACTTCTTTCGAGAGAAACTCCTTCTCTAGAAAGGATCCATCTTAGCAACGAATAACTTGCCTTTGGATCTGTGATAGAAGGTGTACCCAATAGTTACTTTTGGGTATTCTATGAAGATGCACTTCTTCGATTTCGGTTCGAGCTTATTAGGTTGAAACTTTTTCACATAAGCATCGCAGCCCCAAACTTTAAGACACGACAACTTTGGTTTCTTGCTTAAACCACAGTTCATAAGGCGTCGTCTCAACGGATGTTGATGTTGCCCTATTTAAAGTGAATGCAGCTGTCTCTAATGCATAACCCCAAAACGATAGTGGTAAACCGATAAGAGACATCATAGATCGCACCATATCTAGTAAAGTATGATTACGATGTTCGGACACACCATTACATTGTGGTGTTCCAGATGGCGTGAGTTGCGAAACTATTTCACATTGTTTCAAATGAAGACCAAACTCATAAATCAAATATTCGTCTCCACGATCAGATCGTAGAAACTTTATTTTTCTTGTTACGATGATTTTTCCACTTCACTCTGAAATTCTTTGAACTTTTCAACTATTTCAGACTTATGTTTCATTAAGTAGATATACCCATATCTGCTCAAATCATCTGTGAAGGTTAGAAAATAACGATACTTGCCACGAGCCTTAACACTCATCGGATCGCATACATCGGTATGTATTATTTCCAATAAGTCAGTAGCTCGTTCCATTGTTCCGGAGAACGGAGTTTTAGTCATCTTGCCCAAAAGGCACGGTTCGCAAGCATCAAATGATTCATAACCAAGTGATTCCGAAAATCCATCTTTATGGAGTTTCTTCATGCGCTTCACACCGATATGACCCAAACGGTAGTGCCACAAATAAGTTGCACTATCATTATTAACTTTGCATCTTTGGCATCAATATGATGAATATGTGTATCACCATGATCGAGATCCAACAAACTATTTTCATTGGGTGTATGACCATCAAAGGTTTTATTCATTTAAACAGAACAACAATTATTCTCTGATTTTAAATGAATAACCATATTGCAATAAACATGATCAAATCATATTCATGATCAACGCAAACGCCAAATAACATTTATTTAGGTTTAACACTAATCCCGAAAGTATAGGGAGTGTGCGATGATGATCATATCAATCTTGGAACCACTTCCAACACACATCGTCACTTCACCCTCAACTAGTCTCTGTTTATTCTGTATCTCCTGTTTCGAGTTACTAATTTTTAGTAATTGAACTAGTATCAAATACTCAGGGGCTACTATAAACACTAGTAAGGTACACATCAATAACATGTATATCAAATATACCCTTGTTCACTCTTCCATCCTTCTTATCCACCAAATATTCAGGGTATTTCCGTTTCCAGTGACCATTTCCTTTGCAGTATAATCACTCAGTTTCAGGCTTTGGTCCAGCTTTGGGGTTCTTCGCGGGAGTGACAACTTGCTTGTCATTCTACTTGAAGTTTCCCTTTCTTTCCCTTAGCCCGTTTCTTGAAACTAGTGATCTTGTCAACCATCAACACTTGATGCTCTTTCTTGATTTTTACCTTCGTCGATTTTAACATCACGAAGAGCTCAGGAATTGTTTTCGTCATCCCTTGCATACTATAGTTCATCACAAAGTTCTACTAACTTGGTGATGGTGACTAGAGAACTCTATCAATCACTATCTTATCTGGAAGATTAACTCCCACTTGATTCAAGCGATTGTAGTACCCAGACAATCCGAGCACATGCTCACTAGTTGAGCGATTCTCCTCCATCTTTTAGCCATAGAACTTGTTGGAGACTTCATATCTCTCAACTCGGGTATTTTCTTGAAATATTAACTTCAACTCCTGGAACATCTCATATGGTCCATGCCGTTCAAAACGTCTTTGAAGTCCCGATTCTAAGCCATTAAGCATGGTGCACTAAACTACCAAGTAATCATCATATTGAGCTAGTCAAACGTTCATAACGTCTGCATCTGCTCCTGCAATAGGTCTATCACCTTGCGGTGCATTAAGGACATAATTCTTCTGTGCAGCAATGAGGATAAACCTCAGATCACGGATCCAATCCGCATCATTGCTACTAACATCTTTCAACACAATTTTCTCTAGGAACATATCAAAATAAACATATGAAAGCAACAACGCAAGCTATTGATCTACAACATAATTTGCAAAATACTACCAGGACTAAGTTCATGATAAATTTAAGTTCAATTAATCATATTACTTAAGAACTCCCACTTAGATAGACATCCCTCTAATCCTCTAAGTGATCATGTGATCCAAATAAACTAAACCATGTCCGATCATCACGTGAGATGGAGCAGTTTTCAATGGTGAACATCACTATGTTGATCATATCTACTATATGATTCACGCTCGACCTTTCCGTCTCCGTATTCCGAGGCCATATCTGTATATGCTAGGCTCGTCAAGTTTAACCTGAGTATTCCGCGTGTGCAACTGTTTTGCACCCGTTGTATTTGAACGTAGAGCCTATCACACCCGATCATGACGTGGTGTCTCAGCACGAAGAACTTTCGCAACGGTGCATACTCAGGGAGAACACTTCTTGATAATTAGTGAGAGATCATCTTAAAATGCTACCGTCAAACAAAACAGAATAAGATGTAAAATAGATAAACATCATATGCAATCAAAATATGTGACATGATATGGCCATGATCGTCTTGCGCCTTTGATCTCCATCTCCAAAGTACTGTCATGATCTCTATCATCACCGGCACGACACCATGATCTTCATCATCTTGATCTATATCAATGTGTCGTCACATGGTCGTCTCGCCAACTATTGCTCTTGCAACTATTTCTATCGCATAGCGATAAAGTAAAGCAATTATTTGGCACTTGCATCTTATGCAACAAAGAGACAACCATAGGGCTTCTGCCAGTTGCCGATAACTTCAACAAAACATGATCATCTCATACAACAACTTATATCTCATCACGTCTTGACCATATCACATCACAACATGCCCTGCAAAAACAAGTTAGACGTCCTCTACTTTGTTTTTGCAAATTTTACGTGGCTGCTACGGGCTGAGCAAGAACCGTTCTTACCTACGCATCAAAACCACAACGATAGTTCGTCAAGTTAGTGCTGTTTTAACCTTCTCAAGGACCGGGCGTAGCCACACTCGGTTCAACTAAAGTTGGAGAAACTGACACTCGCCAGCCACCTGTGTGCAAAGCACGTCGATAGAACCAGTCTCGCGTAAGCGTACGCGTAATGTCGGTCCGGGCCGCTTCATCCAACAATACCGCCGAACCAAAGTATGACATGCTGGTAAGCAGTATGACTTGTATCGCCCACAACTCACTTGTGTTCTACTCGTGCATATAACATCAACGCATAAAACCTAGGCTCGGATGCCACTGTTGGGGAACGTAGTAATTTCAAAAAATTTCCTACGCACATGCAAGATCATGGTGATGGCATAGCAACGAGAGGGGAGAGTGTTGTCCACGTACCCTCGTAGACCGTAAGCGGAAGTGTTATGACAACGCGGTTGATGTAGTCGCACGTCTTCACGATCCGACTGATCCAAGTACCGAACGTACGGCACCTCCGAGTTCAGCACACGTTCAACTCGATGACGATCCCCGGACTCCGATCCAGCAAAGTGTCGGGGATGAGTTCCGTCAGCACGTCAGCGTGGTGACGATGATGATGTTCTACCGGCGCAGGGCTTCGCCTAAACACCGCGACGATATGACCGAGGTGGAATATGGTGGAGGGGGCACCGCACACGGCTAAGGAACGATCCGTAGATCAACTTGTGTGTCATGGGGTGCCCCCCTGGCCCCGTATATAAAGGAGCAAGGGGGGAGGAGGCCCGCCCTAGGAGGGGGCGCGCCAAGTGTGGAGTCCTACTAGGACTCCCTAGTCCTAGTAGGATTCCACCTCCCTTGTTGGAGTAGGAGAAGGGGAAAGAGGGGGAGAGGAAGAAGGAAAGGGGGGCTGCGCCCCTTACCCAATTTGGACCAGAGGGGGGGCACAGGCCTCCTTCCTTTTGGCCTCTCTCCTCTATTCCCGTATGGCCCAATAAGGCCCATATACTCCCGGCGAATTCCCGTAACTCTCTAGTACTTCGAAAAATACCCGAATCACTCGGAACCTTTCCGAACTCCGAATATAGTCGTCCAATATATAGATCTTTACGTCTCGACCATTTCGATACTCCTCGTCATGTCCCCGATCTGATCCGGGACTCCGAACTCCTTCGGTACATCAAAACTCATAAACTCATAATATAACTGTCATCGAAACCTTAAGCGTGCGGACCCTACGGGTTCGAGAACTATGTAGACACGACCTAGAACTATTCTTGGTCAATAACCAATAGCGGAACCTGGATGCCCATATTGGCTCCTACATATTCTACGAATATCTTTATCGGTTAAACCGCATAACAACATACTTTGTTCCCTTTGTCATCGGTATGTTACTTGCCCGAAATTTGATCGTCGGTATCCAATACCTAGTTCAATCTCGTTACCGGCAAGTCTCTTTACTCGTTACGTAATGCATCATCCCGTAACCAACTCATTGGTCACATTGCTTGCAAGGCTTTTTGTGATGTGCATTACCGAGAGGGCCCAGAGATACCTCTCCGACAATCGGAGTGACAAAACCTAATCTCAAAATACGCCAACCCAATATGTACCTTTGGAGACACCTGTAGTACTCCTTTATAATCACCCAGTTACGTTGTGACGTTTGGTAGCACCCAAAGTGTTCCTCCGGTAAACGGGAGTTGCATAATCTCATAGTTACAGGAACATGTATAAGTCATGAAGAAAGCAATAGCAATATACTAAACGATCAAGTGCTAGGCTAACGGAATGGGTCATGCCAATCACATCATTCTCCTAATGATGTGATCCCATTAATCAAATGACAACTCATGTCTATGGTTAGGAAACTTAACCATCTTTGATTAACGAGCTAGTCAAGTAGAGGCATACTAGTGACACTATGTTTGTCTATGTATTCACACATGTATTATGTTTCCGGTTAATACAATTCTAGCATGAATAATAAACATTTATCATGATATAAGGAAATAAATAATAACTTTATTATTGCCTCTAGGGCATATTTCCTTCACTTAGAGGCCGTCGTGTCACGTCTGGTTGAAGTTACTAGTCTACCCCTATCGACAGCAGTGTAAATCCGGTTAATAAGGATGTCAAGTGTCAGGGATAGACAGTAATTTCCATCTCGCAAACACTTGCTTCGGGCAGCCCACAAATTATAGTGGGTGTTTAGCCGCTTCGTTCAAAACTTGGGAGAATTAGCATTCACATTTGCCGTGGGCCCTGGCAAACTGAATTCATATCCAATTTGTATTCGATTATGAATATCCACAGATAATTCTACGTTTTGTTATTTATTTCTTCAAAACCACAACAAAGATTTATTCCAACTTTATATATGATTACGATTTAGAAATGTCGTGATCTTCGAATTCAGTAGGTTGGATACACTCTGAGTCAAACAGTTATTTCATCCAATACAATATGCTCACATGAAAAACAGTTCACCTTATGTCAATCATACAAGTACTGAGGATTACCTCGCCTAAAAAATTCAGATTATTACAACACATGGACAACATAGGGGTCTTGCAGCATAATCCAGTCGGAGACATGACACAACATGCAAGTACAATAATCTAATGACAATTTCAACTGGTATCTAAAGAAGAACTGGGATTACCCTGGGCTTCAGATAGCAAAAACATCAGGACCTCCTCCATCTTCAAATTCAATATTCTTACTTCCTCCAATTCTTGGGTTGCTTGCATAATGCGTGCCGCTAATTCCGTAATTTCCAGCCTCAAGATAAAGATTACCTCATTCATGGCAGCCACACCATCTCTATATGCCTATGGTAGAGCCTCAAGCACTATAATATATGTGCTCCGACTGCTCTCCGGCGGTGTTGCCTCTGAACTGCTACCATCTGGTAACATGGATGGTGCACTGCTTCCACAAATAGATTCTGGGGTTGTACATTGTGTCCTAGTGTGATCGGCATCCTGAAAGGTTTCCGCTGGACATAAGTAAGAGATAATTATCGTATGATCCAGACAGTAAGCTTACATGGTAAGCGACAGACGGATTATTGCCGAGCATGGTGTCGGTATCAAAACTGATGGATCTCGGGTAGGGGGTCCCGAACTGTGCGTCTAAGGCTAATGGTAACAGGAGGCGGGGGACACAATGTTTACCCAGGTTGGGCCCTCTCGATGGAGGTAATACCCTACTTCCTGCTTAATTGATCTTGTTGATATGAGTATTACAAGAGTTTATCTACCACGAGATTGTAGAGGCTAAACCTAGAAGCTAGCCTATGGTATGATTGTTGTCCTTGTCCTACAGACTAAACCCTCCGGTTTATATAGACATTGGAGGGGGCTAGGGTTACACAGAGTCGGTTACAGAGAAGGAGATCTACATATCCGGATTGCCAAGCTTGCATTCCATGCAAAGGAGAGTCCCACCAGGACACGGGACGAAATCTTCAATCTTGTATCTTCATAGTCCAACAGTCCGACCAAAGTATATAGTCCGACTATCCAAGGACCCCCTAATCCAGGACTCCCTTAGTAGCCCCTGAACCAGGCTTCAATGACGATGAGTCCGGCGCGCAGATTGTCTTCAGCATTGCAAGGCGGGTTCCTTCTCCGAATACTCCATATAAGATTTTGAACACGAGGATCGTGTCCGACTCTACAAAACAAATTCCACATACCACCGTAGAGAGCACAATATTCTAAAAATCTAATATGCTGACAAATTCTCATAACGTGACATCATGCTGCGGCCCGGTCATTACTCGAAACGTTTTTTCCCAGCCTGCTATCGCACATATTGTGAGGCAGTTTTATTGGCACGTCTTGTTGGAGAAGAGATCGTGTTCCCCTTATCACGGGATTCTCATCAATACGGGTGTGGGTAACCCAACCGTGCTTGTTAGTATGACTCCTTGATTTTAGGCAAGTTCCAAACGGCCACGCGGAGGACGCTTGATATTCACCCTCTTTATAAAGGGGCCAAGACCTGTCCTTTTCTTTCCACGCTCGATCCTTCCCTTCTCCTACCTCGAGTTCCAACACCCAAAGTTCAGGCTAAGCACTTTAGACCTTCAACCATGTCCGGATCCAACCTTCAAGGCCGATGGATGGCCTCCTCTGTCACAGAGGAGGACATCAAGAAGCTAAGTGTCACACCCAATATGCGACCCTATCCAAAAGGAACTCGAAGGTCCCACCAAGGATAGACCCGCATATTGAAACGCTTTTGCAAGGTGGATATCATTACATCAACATTACATAATAGATGGGGATATATACAAGAGGCATAGAATGCCACACGAATACAACATCATCATACATAAGAGCATCATCCGACTACGGATGAAACACAAATAGAAACTCAAACGACATCCACCCTGCTAGCCCAGGCTGCCGACCTGGAACCTATCCCTGATCGAAGAAGAAGCAGAAGAAGAACTCCAAAACAAGCAAACATCGCTCTTGCGTCATGATCATCGCATAACCTGTACCTGCAACTGTTGTTGTAGTAATCTATGAGCCACGAGGACTCAGCAATCCCATTACCATGGGTATCAAGACTAGCAAAGCTTAAAGGGAATGGAAATGATAAGTGGTGAGGTTGCAGCAGCGACTAAGCATATATGGTGGCTAACATACGCAAATAAAGAGCGAGAAGAGAACAAGCGGAACGGTCGTGAAACTAGCAATGATCAAGAAGTGATCCTGAACTCCTACTTACGTCAAACATAACCCAAAACCGTGTTCACTTCCCGGACTCCACCGAAAAGAGACCATCACGGCTACACATGCGGTTGATGCGTTTTAATTCGGATCTGGTGTCAAGTTATCTACAACCGGACATTAACAAATTCCCATCTGCCACATAACCGCGGGCACGACTTTCGAAAGTTTATAGCCTGCAGGGGTGTCCCAACTTAGCCCATGATAAGCTCTCGCGATTAACGAAGGATATACCTTCTCCCAGGAAGACCCGATCAGACTCAGAATCCCGTTTTACAAGACATTTCGACAATGGTAAAAGAAGTCCAGCAAGACCGCCCGATGCGCCGACAATCCCGATAGGAGCTGCACATATCTCGTTCTCAGGGTAACACTGGATGAACACTACGTACAACTAAAACCAGCCCTCAAGTTTCCCCGAGGTGGCACTGCAAGTGGCTCTAGTTCGGACCAGCACTTAGAGAAGCACTGGCCCGGGGGGGCTGAAATAAAGATGACCCTCGGGTTGGCCGACCCAAGGGAAGTGTATAGGTGGTGGTGAGGCAAATGGTAAAACCAAGGCTGGGCCTTGCTGGAGGAGTTTTATTCAAAGCAAACTGTCAAGGGGGTCCCATAAATCACCCAACCGCGTAAGGAACGCAAAATCCGGGAACATAACACCGGTATGACGGAAACTAGGGCGGCAAGAGTGGAACAAAACACCAGGCATAAGGCCGAGCCTTCCACCCTTTACCAAGTATATAGATGCATTGATAATATAAGAGATATTGTGATATCCCAACATAATCCTGTCAACCAAGGAGCAATCTTCAACTTCACCTGCAACTAACAACGCTATAAGAGGGACTGAGCAAAGCGGTAACATAGCCAAGCAATGGTTTGCTAGGAAGGGTGAAAAGGTTAGAGGCTGACATCGCAAATTGGGAGGCTTGAAGAGCAAGCGATAGGTAGCGCAGCAAAGCGGTAGAACAAAGCAACTAGCATAGCAATGATAGTATTGAGATCCAGGGTAGTGGTCATCTTGCCTGAAATCCCGCTAGGAAGAAGAACGAGTCCATGAAGAAGACGGACGGGAGTAGTCGAACGAATCCTCACAATCTCAACATTACCGAAACTAAGAAGCAACACCAGAAAGAAACAAACAACATGGTAAATGCACAAGCATGAACATGGCATGATGCACAAACAAGTATGATGCATGACCGGTTTAATGAGGCATGGCATGGCAAAGTGCAACAAACCACACTACAAGTTAAGTGGAGCTCAATATGCAACGAGTTGCATATTGACGAAACACCACATTCATTAATTTAGTTCACTCTTGTTTATGTACCCAACAATATTAAATGTTGATTAACATGGCAAGAGGTGAAGTATAGCAAAACTACCTATCTAGGCAATTTTAAATGAGGCCGGAAGTGACAAACAACAATTCCGAAAAATCCTCATGAGCAATATTCGAATTTGGTACTGTTCTGCCTATAACATAATTTTAAAGTTTTTAAACAGCAAAACAAAATGCACCAAGTTAATCTATGCAATTTTCTAGCCCATCTACATATAAAGAACATTAAATTTGGAGTTACGGTTATTAAGTTATGAAATAAACTATTTTAACATGTCATTTGTGCAAAACAATGCAAACAACAATTGTAAACAGTTTTAACAGGGATGAAAGTTGCATATTGTTAAAGAACATGAAAAACTGAGCAAGATGCATATATGACATGTTTCATTTGGATGCATGGATATTTAATTATGAGCATTTTAAACTGATGGCATTACTGTAAATAAGAATGCCCTGGAAAATGGTAAAATGCACAGACTGGAAAAAAAATGCACGGGCCGGATTCAACGCACTGTGCAAGCACAGATTCAATGCACTGTGCATGCCCGGTAGCAGATCGGACCCATTGCGTGTGAGAGAGAATAAGCAGGGCAATAAAAAGAAATAGGTGGCGCCTGAGATTCAAACTCCAAACCTCCTGGTTGGATAGTGGCTGCGCTAGCCACTGGGCTAGGTATGAGTTCGTGATAAAACGAGCTCGCAGGCTCTTTTGAGCTATTCAGGAACATGTCGAGCTTGGCCATGGCCGCACGGCGACAACCGACGGCGAGGGCAAGCAAAAGCGACGGCCGTTGGGGTTATGAACCTGCGGCGGGCGTGCGGAAACAGAAGAATGTGCACGCGTGCTTGCGGAGAGCTGCGAGAGGGGCCGGAGCATAAGCGTCGAGCAGAAGCTCGTCCCGGCCGAGGCACGACGTGCGACTATGCGGCAACTGCTGGGCGTGAGCAAAGAAAAACTGGCAAGGACGCGAGCATGGCGCGGGTGCGGACAAAGGAGGGGGGTGCACTGCAAGATGCACGCGTGCATGCGGGGCTGTGTGCAGGCATGATCCTGCAGCAAGGGCGGTGAAGCACGGCGAGTCAGAAGCTACATCGGAGTTGTGCAAGGCGCGCGGGCGAGGTGGGCAAGCTGTTGTGCATGATGCGGCTGCTGTGGACGTGCGCATGGTGTGTGTGATATGCGGGAGGGGTGTGATTGCGTGGAGCTCGTGGACGAGCAGAAGCTTGCCTCGATCATGGTGGTGGCGAGACGAAGCAAGGCCACGGGCTCGCAATCGAGCACAACTGTGCGCGTGAGAGGATCCAGAGCGGGGGCGAAGCGTCAGGAACCACGGCGACTACTAAAACTACACAACAAAATTCAGAACTCGTCGGAGCACCGAGAACACGAAGATGGCATGGATCTAGCGACTACTCCGGCGATCCAATCGCGATCCAAAAGAGTAGAGATGGAGTTGGGTATACCTAGTATACCTGTGACATGAGGATGCGGTTGCGGACGCAGAATATAGACGGAGAGGAGGCGAGGAACTCCGCTGGACTTGTTGTCCATGAAGAAGACGAAGCAGAGGATGAAGAGGACGTCGGGGAAGGCGTCCTCGGGCTCGGATCGGCGTCAGAACGGACTCGGGGAGGTGTTTCGGTGCTCGGGGTCGAGGGAGGGGAGGCTGGCGATGCTCCTACTTAGGTTTTGAGCTCTTGCTTGAGCCGGCCATGGTGGCTGCAGGGAGGAGATGGAGCAGGGAGGAGCTGCCCTCCTGGGTGGCGGCGGCGAAGGAAAACGAAAGGGAGAAGGGGAAACCGTAGGGCGTGGCTACTGGCCTAAAAGGAGGGGAGAAGATGGCGCGACCTCGGCGTCCGTGAAGCTCACGGCGCGAGCGCGAGTGCTCTGTCTCTGGAACAGAGACGGCGACGCAACGGGGCAGGTGGCTGTGAACAGAGCTGGGCCAGGTGGGATGCGTGGGAGGTGAGCTGGGCTGCGGCTGCTGGGCTAGATGGGCCGCGGCTCAGCTAGAGCAGCACTGCTGCGCTGGTGCTGGACTGCATTGCTGCTGCTGGAAGCTGGGCTCTCTCTCTCCCTCTTATTCTTTCTTTTCTCAATTTCCTCAAACAGAAAATAAGAGAGAAAAGCTCAGAGATAAAGGGAAGGCATGAGAGTGATATGAGAATATAACTGGAGTCCAGAATTTGTGTAGAATTTTGATAAATTGCTTTGGGCATTTTTAAGGATAGAAAAATAATTCAAGTTTGAATTAAATTCAAACTTGAGCCATTTTTGAACCCAACCAAATCCACTCCAAATGAGATAAAATTTGACATAGAGGTATAAGGCATTGAGTAAGATTGCCAGGAAATAAACGAACATTAATGGAGGAGGGAATAATGTCACTTGCAAAAACATGAAGGAAGAAGGAAGGGAGAGGTGATGATACATGTGCATATTGCTTGAGAGAGATAGCAAGGGCTGATGCACACACAACATGATGAGCATGATGAGCATGATGAAATGCAAAATGACAAGGGTACAATGCAACATAACATGTGAGATTGGGATGGTGCACGAAGCAATTATATGACAAGGCACTCAACATGATCATGGCATAAACATATAGGAATGAAATATGCAATAATAATTATGATAATGCAACAAACACAATAACCACACGACAGCAACTAAAATAAAAGGAAGGCAACTAGAGCATCGGTCTCGGGGCGTTACAACTCTCCTCCACTAACAAGCGATCTCGTCCCGAGATCTAGGATGGCACCAGAGGGAAAACGGAAGGGGAAGAGAAGAGGTAAAACTAAGTTGCTTCTTCGACAAACGAGTGAAACCATGAACCTTGAGAGGTTGAGCAAAATGAAAGAAAGAAAACAACGAAGATGAACAAAGTTGAAAACACTCTGTTAGAAAAGAGGAACAAGGGATACGACGAATACCAAGAGGTTTAGTGATAAGATAGATATTGAAACCCCTCCGGTTAAAACTAGATAGAGAAGGAATAAGATTGATATAATTTGGGCAGCACTCTGACTGATAGAAGAAGGAAAAGTTGATAAGATGAAAAGAACTTGAAGAGAAGACACAACACTCCGGTTAAATGGATAAGCACGAAAAGAACACGATCCTCACAATTCGACATGATGAGTGAAAAGCACAACATCACACTGCCTCCGTAACAAGAGAATAGGAGCTAGACCGTTGGGATAAAGGGACGGAGAAGAAAATGACAACTTTTGCCACAAGAGACCTTGGAAAGCACACTTGCAAAGAAGGATTGAATGGAGTTGTTGGAAAAACCAACAACAAAACGAATAAGCTTGTAGTGGGCTTATGGAAAACATCTCAAGACTATGAGGTGACATTCTGCCACTAACGAAAACAATTGCTTGCTTTGAGATCTACGAAGAGATGAAACTTCTTCCACCAAGAGGATAAAGAGCAATCTTGGGTCATGCATAATCACCACAAATAGCAACAACCCTTAAGGAAAGGCTTTAGGTGAAATCTGACACAAGATAACTCCAACGAAGAAGTTGATTGGTCGAAAAGATCTCTTGAACGAAGAGAAAATGATGGATTTAAAATACCTCATTCTTGACAACATATGAATCATGAAACATGAAAGAAATTGTCAAGAGTGACATAACACCACCTCAAAAGATAAGGTAGAAAGAATTGCACTTTGGAATGCAAGATGAAGAATGCTTGAACTCCTCAAAATAAGACATGTGTTGAACACCATCCTTTTTTTTGAATAAAGCTTGGTGGATCTTAACTTCAAGAAAAATCTTGAAGAACAATTTAAGAATGAAGAGAATCCTTGATGAACCACCATGTAGAGCCTCCATGAAGAACTCCGGTAATAAAAGGATGATAAAAGAAAGAGAAGTTGAAAACACAAAGTGAAGCCTTGTGATGATTTAGATGGAGCTTCACGATGAGATAATGCGGAAAAATTGGAACTCCGGAAAAGAAAAATATGAAACACTAGAACCGAGAATTACTTCATCATGAACAATCTCCGGAAGAAAAGAATTGAATCACCTCAAGGAAATAAGAATAAGATTTATTGTATGCTTATCCTTCATCAAATTAAATTGATGACAAGCAATGGATTTGGCATACTACTTATTCACGTAGAAAGGACTAAACGAGATATAGCGCGAACTTGAGAAGGTATTGATGGAGCCACCGGTGGGATTGAAACAACGAAAAGAATGAACGAATTGATACGATAACGAAGGAAGAGAAATCTTGAACAAACCACCGTAAGAATTGAAAATGAACATAGCAAAGGCACAATTCACTGGGAAGAATTGGAAAAGGATTTAAGATACTTGAGGGGATTTAGATACAAGTGAACGAAGAGATCATGAGCTTATTAGAGAATACTTGAATGATGCACCGGTTAGATTTGGAGAACAAGAGTTGAAGGTTGAGAATGAGTAATATTAAGAAATGATGGCATTCGTATTATCAAGAAAGGAAGCAACTCCTAAGATGCGTCGGATGGTAAGAAAAGAATTGTCACAATCAAAAACAATTATGAGAGGATGGCATAAAGCTAGAACCATGAATCTCTGGAAGAACGGGTAAGGATTTAAGAGGAACTCTTCACCGGTCTTCAAAATCCGAGAAAGACAACGATAAACACCACCATGAATTGTTGAGACACTCCAGAATGAAAATTAGAAAGGTTGAACCAACGACGAAAGAATTTGAAAGATCTTGGAGAAAGACATTTGACTGATGATAATTCATTCTTACATCAAACTTTGAAATGAATTTGGGAATAGCTCCGGGAAAATTAGAAGAGTCAGGTAAGATCCTGGAAAAAGACCTGTGGGTTAGGGCCCACTCAAAAGATACACCATTGAATGATTAAAAGAAAGATTGCACCGGTAGAATTAAATGGCTTGAATGAGATAAGAGCTTCAAAATAACTTGAACGGATTAAGAATGGAAACACAAATCTTCTGAGATATCTTGAGCACTCCGGATAAGAATAGAGAGAGGTGAACAATTAAGAGGTGCACCGACATGGAAAAACATTTGAAACGAGGAAAGGGATATGATCAACACCGAAAGCTTGAGTTAACTCCACCGGAAAAGAATACGAGAATGAAGAATGATGAACTTGAAGCTCGTGAGCATCTTCACGAGGGATCACCGGATCAGAACATTGATTGAAAAGAGTGAAGAGACTTCACATGAATAAATTGATACTTGATTAAGAAATGTGGGTCCTTGAAGAAAAAAAGGGTGGGAGGGCGGGAAAACAAAGGCAACTTGGGGACGGATGAAACAAACACCGGTGAGAAAACTTAGAGTTGATCTTGCGGATGTTGAAAATGATCGGATCCACTTGAGGAGAAGCACACCGGTTGGAAAAAATTGACATGATAATCTCGATGATCAAAAGGATTAGTACTCCCATAGAAATATGAGAACACCACTTAGGAAAGGTATGGATTCCACATTTGACTTAGAAGCAACTCGAATACAACAAATAAAAAAAAACAAAGGATTTGGCTTGCAGAATAAGCAAGAACAAATACATATGATAGATATTTACCCAAATCCATATCATGCATCTGTCGGAAAGATATTCTAGGAGCTACTTGAATTCCCACCTATAAACTCCCGAAACTTTCTGGTTATGCAATCAGGTGTTGGGGATACAGGGGAAGCAATATATCTCACCCAAACTAACAATACCTACATCCAGCTGTATCCATCCGTCAACACATAACCAAAAAACCTTCGGAAATCGTGTACCTCAACCTTCGAAAAGCATCCGTTATACGAGTTATGGCAATACTCCCGAACTCCCCAGTACTGGGTGGCGTCGAGGTTATCTCACCAACAACTGCATAAAAGAGATTTTCGATGTCGGCAAAACTCAGGTATTCCAGAACTGCAACGATAAAATTATGATGACAACACCTCGGAGCCCAACTCCCCGGGTCACTGCCACATAAAAGACAGGAGGCACCAAGAACAATGTTCTCGTCACAAAACCATTGGAACGATTCCAAGATACCCACGTGATCCTAAACTTTTTTTAGTGAAATTAGAGGAGAGGAAAGACAAAACATCTACGTCAGGAGGCCTCACCAGAGCGACGAAGGGGGTTGAGGAGTAAAAAGAATCCTACTCTCCGATATATATAATACTAAGACTCAAAAATAGTTTTTTTCTAGACTCAACAACAGCCAACAATCAAGGGGGCTCCTATGGTCGGTCGAGGCTCTGATTACCAACTTGTCACGCCCCATATGCGACCCTATCCAAAAGGAACTCGAAGGTCCCACCAAGGATAGACCCGCATATTGAAGCGCTTTTGCAAGGTGGATATCATTACATCAACATTACATAATAGATGGGGATATATACAAGAGGCATAGAATGCCACACGAATACAACATCATCATACATAAGAGCATCATCCGACTATGGATGAAACACAAATAGAAACTCAAACGACATCCACCCTACTAGCCCAGGCTGCCGACCTGGAACCTATCCCTGATCGAAGAAGAAGCAGAAGAAGAACTCCAAAACAAGCAAACATCGCTCTTGCGTCACGATCATCGCATAACCTGTACCTACAACTGTTGTTGTAGTAATCTGTGAGTCACGAGGACTCAGCAATCCCATTACCATGGGTATCAAGACTAGCAAAGCTTAAAGGGAATGGAAATGATAAGTGGTGAGGTTGCAGCAGCGACTAAGCATATATGGTGGCTAACATACGCAAATAAGAGCGAGAAGAGAACAAGCGGAACAGTAGTGAAACTAGCAACGATCAAGAAGTGATCCTGAACTCCTACTTACGTCAAACAAAACCCAAAACCGTGTTCACTTCCCGGACTCCGCTGAAAAGAGACCATCACGGCTACACACGCGGTTGATGCGTTTTAATTCGGATCTGGTGTCAAGTTATCTACAACCGGACATTAACAAATTCCCATCTGCCACATAACCGCGGGCACGACTTTCGAAAGTTTATACCCTGCAGGGGTGTCCCAACTTAGCCCATGATAAGCTCTCGTGATCAACGAAGGATATACCTTCTCCCAGGAAGACCCGATCAGACTCAGAATCCCGGTTACAAGACATTTCGACAATGGTAAAACAAGTCCAGCAAGACCGCCCGATGCGCCGACAATCCCGATAGGAGCTGCACATATCTCGTTCTCAGGGCAACACCGGATGAACACTACGTACAACTAAAACCAGCCCTCAAGTTTCCCCGAGGTGGCGCTGCAAGTGGCTCTGGTTCGGACCAGCACTTAGAGAAGCACTGGCCCAGGGGGGCTAAAATAAAGATGACCCTCGGGTTGGCCAACCCAAATGGTAAAACCAAGGTTGGGCCTTGCTGGAGGAGTTTTATTCAAAGCGAACTGTCAAGGGGGTCCCATAAGTCACCCAACCGCGTAAGGAACACAAAATCCGGGAACATAACACCGGTATGACGGAAACTAGGGCGGCAAGAGTGGAACAAAACACCAGGCATAAGGCCGAGCCTTCCACCCTTTACCAAGTATGTAGATGCATTGATAATATAAGAGATATTGTGATATCCCAACATATTCCTGTCCACCAAGGAGTAATCTTCAACTTCACCTGCAACTAACAACGCTATAAGAGGGGCTGAGCAAAGAGGTAACATAGCCAAGCAATGGTTTGCTAGGAAGGGTGAAAAGGTTAGAGGCTGACATCGCAAATTGGGAGGCTTGAAGAGCAAGCGATAGGTAGCGCAGCAAAGTGATAGAACAAAGCAACTAGCATAGCAATGATAGTATTGAGATCCAGGGTAGCGGTCATCTTGCCTGAAATCCCTCAAGGAAGAAGAACGAGTCCATGAAGAAGACGGACGGGAGTAGTCGAACGAATCCTCACAATCGCAACATTACCAGAACTAAGAAGCAACACCGGAAAGAAACAAACAACATGGTAAATGCACAAGCATGAACATGGCATGATGCACAAACAAGTATGATGCATGACCGGTTTAATGAGGCATGGCATGGCAAAGTGCAACAAACCACACTACAAGTTAAGTGGATCTCAATATGCAACGAGTTGCATATTGACGAAACACCACATTCATTAATTTAGTTCACTCTTGTTTATGTACCCAACATATTAAATGTTGATTAACATGGCAAGAGGTGAATTATAGCAAAACTACCTATCTAGGCAATTTTAAATGAGGCCGGAAGTGACTGACAACAATTCCGGAAAATCCTCATGAGCAATATTCGATTTTGGTACTGTTCTGCCTATAACATAATTTTAAAGGTTTTAAACAGCAAAACAAAATGCACCAAGTTAATCTATGCAATTTTCTAGCCCATCGACATATAAAGAACATTAAATTTGGAGTTACGGTTATTAAGTTATGAAATAAACTATTTTAACATGTCATTTGTGCAAAACAATGCAAACAACAATTTTAAAAAGTTTTAACAGGGATGAAAGTTGCATATTGTTAAACAACATGAAAAACTGAGCAAGATGCATATATGACATGTTTCATTTGGATGCATGGATATTTAGTTATGAGCATTTTAAACTGATGGCATTACTGTAAATAAGAATGCACTGGAAAATGGTAAAATGCACAGACTGGAAAAAAATGCACGGGCCGGATTCAACGCACTGTGCAAGCCCGGCAGCCGTAGCAGATCGGACCCATTGCGTGTGAGAGAGAATAAGCAGGGCAATAAAAAGAAATAGGTGGCGCCTGAGATTTGAACTCCAAACCTCCTGGTTGGATAGTGGCTGCGCTAGCCACTGGGCTAGGTATGAGTTCGTAATTAAACAAGCTCCCAGGCTCTTTTGAGCTATTCAGGAACAGGTCAAGCTTGGCCATGGCTGCACGGCGACAACCGACGGCGAGGGCAAGCAAAAGCGACGGCCGTTGGGGTTATGAACCTGCGGCGGGCGTGCGGAAACAAAAGAATGTGCACGCGTGCTTGCGGAGAGCTGCGAGAGGGGCCGGAGCATAAGCCTTGGGCAGAATCTCGTCCCGGCCGAGGCACGACGTGCGACTATGCGGCAACTGCTGGGCGTGAGCGAAGAAAAACTGGCAAGGACGCGAGCATGGCGCAGGTGCGGACAAAGGAGGGGGTGCACTACAAGATGCACGCGTGCATGCGGGGCTGTGTGCAGGCATGATCCTGCAGCAAGGGCGGTGAAGCACGGCGAGTCAGAAGCTACATCGGAGTTATGCAAGGCGCGCGGACGAGGTGGGCAAGCTGTTGTGCATGATGCGGCTGCTGTGGACGTGCGCATGGTGTGTGTGATATGCGGGAGGGGTGTGAGTGCGTGGAGCTCGTGGACGAGCAGAAGCTTGCCTCGGTCATGGTGGTGGCGAGACGAAGCAAGGCCACGGGCTCGCAATCGAGCGCGGCCGTGCGCGTGAGAGGATCCAGAGCGGGGGCGAAGCATCAGGAACCACGGCGACTACTGCAACTACACAACAAAATTCAGAACTCGTCCCAGCACCAAGAACACGAAGATGGCATGGATCTAGCGACTACTCGAGCGATCGAATCGCGATCCAAAAGAGCAGAGATGGAGTTGGGTATACCTAGTATACCTGTGACATGAGGATGCGATCGCGGACGCAGAATATAGACGGAGAGGAGGCGAGGAACTCCGGTGGACTTGTTGTCCGTGAAGAAGACGAAGCAGAGGACGAAGAGGACGTCGGGGAAGGCGTCCTCGGGCTCGGATCAGCGTCAGAACGGACTCGGGGAGGTGTTGCGGTGCTCGGGGTCGAGGGAGGGGAGGCTGGCGATGCTCCTACTCAGGTTTTGAGCTCTTGCTTGAGCCGGCCATGGTGGCTACAGGGAGGAGATGGAGCGGGGAGGAGCTGCCCTCCTGGGTGGCGGCAGCGAAGGAAAACGAGAGGGAGAAGGGGAAACCCTAGGGCGTGGCTGCTGGCTTAAAAGGAGGGGAGAAGACGGCGCGACCTCGGCGTCCGTGAAGCTCACGGCGCGAGCGCGAGTGCTCTGTCTCTGGAACAGAGACGGCGACGCAACGGGGCAGGTGGCTGTGAACAGAGCTGGGCCAGGTGGGCTGCGTGGGAGGTGAGCTGGGCTGCGGCTGCTGGGCTAGATGGGCCGCGGCTCGGCTGGAGCAGCACTGCTGCATTGGTGCTGGACTCATTGCTGCTGCTGGAAGCTGGGCTCTCTCTCTCCCTCTTATTCTTTCTTTTCTAAATTTCCTCAAACAGAAAATAAGAGAGAAAAGCTCAGAGATAAAGGGAAGGCATGAGAGTGATATGAGAATATAACTGGAGTCCAGAATTTGTGTAGAATTTTGATAAATTGCTTTGGGCATTTTTAAGGATAGAAAAATAATTCAAGTTTGAATTAACTTCAAACTTGAGCCATTTTTGAACCCAACCAAATCAACTCCAAATGAGATAAAATTTGACATAGAGGTATAAGGCATTGAGTAAGATCGCCAAGAAATAAATGAACATTAATGGAGGAGGGAATAATGTCACTTGCAAAAACATGAAGGAAGAAGGAAGGGAGAGGTGATGATACATGGGCATATGGCTTGAGAGAGATAGCAAGGGCTGATGCACACACAACATGATGAGCATGATGAGCATGATGAAATGCAAAATGACAAGGGTACAATGCAACATAACATGTGAGATTGGGATGGTGCACGAAGCAAATATATGACAAGGCACTCAACATGATCATGGCATAAACATATAGGAATGAAATATGCAACAATAATTATGATAATGCAACAAACACAATAACCACACGGCAACAACTAAAATAAAAGGAAGGCAACTAGAGCATCGGTCTCGGGGCGTTACACTTAGGGAGGCCAGGTATCTGACCGCTGAAATCACCCACAGGCTACCTGCTCAAGGGAAGGTTATCCCCACTCCCGAACCCAATGAGAGTGTTGTATTTGTTTCCCACTTCCTCCGAGGGCTAGGCTTTAGTCTTGATCCCTTTGTAAGAGGGTTCATTTTCTATTACGGGCTAGATTTCCATGATCTAGCTCCAGATTCCATCCTTCACATCTCGTCATTTATCGTCGTGTGTAAGGCCTTCCTCCGCATTACCCCACACTTTGGCTTATGGATCAAGACCTTCAATGTGAAGCCGAAGATGATCGATGGGCGACATGCATAGTGTAGAGGCGCTATAATAAGAAAAGGTGCGGACGCCCTATGGCCAAAGGGCTCCTTCCCGGAGGTGTCCGACTTATGGCAACGGGAGTGGTTCTACATCACAGCACCCCAAGGTACAAAGCGGGCGGCCGCCCCAGCCTTCCGCCCAGGCCCTCCACCCCAATTGGCGTCATGGGTCAACAAAGGCCTGGACTGGGGGCTAGTGAATGACGTGCTGACATTGCAAAGACGCATCCGTGATCTCCTCAAGAGGGATGTCGGCCTCGTCAAAGTAATTCAGGTAATGCTAGTTCATCGGGTCCTGCCATGCCAACGTCGATCTCTCGGGATGTGGGAGTTCAACCTGGAAGGTCCACGAACTATTCAGCACTTCTTCGGCGTGATGCTCGAAGGGATGTATCGATTATTCTTCGGATCACGAATAAAGTGTCCGGACACCATCGAGGATGTGGGCCTGAACTGCCATCATCCAGATACCCAAGTAAGTAACTTCGCGACCGAACATGTTGTCTTTATATTTGTCACAACATTATTCTGAAAAACTACCCTCGGCTAGGACTGGATAAGAAAGGCAGAGAGGAGCAGGTGTTTGGCCCCTCTCCCCGAGGGCTCGCCGGACCCGGTACTGACCAGGATGCTTGAGCACGCACCTTATCAAGTGCCATCAGGAGAAGATGAAGCGAAGCATAGAGAATCCGAGAGCGGGCTTCATACATTATACATCCAAACCGGGGGAATCGGTGCCTCTGTAAAGGAGGGTGATCGGGGAGGCGAATCTAAAATTCCCTCTCCCCACGGGAAGAAAAGGGGCGCCCCTGAATATTTGGAAACGGAGGCTTCCAAACGAGGGAAGAAACCTTTACCAGGGGGCCCTAGCCCGGAGGGCGTCCTTGCCGCACAACACCCGCAAGGGGGCCAGCCATCAACCGAGCCGTAAGTGAACAAAGGCACTTTGATAAATAAATCTTGCTTTTTCTCCGAGAATCATAACCGAGACATACATTTTGCAGTTTGGCTCATAGCCCTTCTCAACAAAGTTTGTCTTCAGGGGATCTTCTTTCGGAGATGATGGAGAGCGAAACGCCCCCCTGTTTCCCCGCCTCGCGAGAAGGAAAACCCTGAGGTGTTGTCGTGGAGGATTTCTCCTGATTCACAAAGGCCAGCTGGTAATTCTTCGGCTGCCCGAAGTCTGGGGTCCTTGGCTCCTGAGGAGACCAACAGAAAAAGCCCGAGACTATCCGGTGTACAACCGGACACATTGATGGGTCTTTTGTAGCAAGAGGCTATCTCATAGTCACATCATACCTTGATGGGTACGGTGGTTGAGAGGATTTCATCCGCAAAAAGCGGTTTAAATGAAGCTTTTACGAGCCTACTAAGAGGCTTTGAGGTACACATCCGATATGTATTTTTGGCTATACCACACACGTTAGGTGTGCTCCGTACAGATAGTAGCCCCTGAGACTCTGGTTGCCGTCCAGAGGCGGAAAACAGAGGATCATAGTCCCAAGTAATGATCGCACTGCTTTTTGTGCAGGAGGCTGAAGGTCCGACAGCTGACCGGACTGCTGATTTTGCCAAATTGAGGTGACAACATGAAGTGGCGGATGCCGACATCATGCTTGTGAACAAGGGGCTTGACGAGGCACATGGTATGTATATTCTGGTGGTCAGCAAATATTAAGAGGAGCATGATGCTAGTATCTATAATATGCTTTGACTGCAGATGGAGCTGCCGCCGTGGAGACCCTTCGGGCGGAACTTGCCCGAGCCAAGGAACAAGCCAGGAGAAGTGATGCGGCCGCCCTAAAGGCGACCGAAGAGTTAAAAGCCGAACAAGCCGCTCATCGCCAGAGCGAAGATAAGATAGCCAGCATGGCTCTTGAGCTGCAAAATGCCGCTAGCCGCTATGAGCTCCTCGAAAGGGAAAGCCAAACAAAAGCGGATGACTTGAAGAAGGATTTGGAAGCATCCAAGGAAGCACGCTCTGAAATCAGAGCTGCACGGGAGGAGCTTCATCAAGCCGGAGATATCACGTCTGGGAGGCCCTTTTTATTGCGGACAAAGTTCGGCGATCCGAAGTATGCCCCTATTGATCAATTATGGAGTTCTGCAGATGCGTACTTGGATTTAGCAAAGAGTGCTGCTGATGCGACTGAGTATTTCAAAGATCAAAAAGATCATGAGGTGGAAAAATTGTTCTGGTCACAGTTCAGCGCTCCAAAGAGTCCACTGCTGTTGAATGAGCAAATGGCCGAGTGGGCCGAGCTCCATAGGTTGTCCGGGCTTGCCATGAGGTCTGTCGTGGATCATATTTGGCCGAAGGAACCAAGTCCGGATAGTTATTTTGGTTTAGTGCAACGATTTCTTCATGCTATGTCGCATATCGATGTTGTAAAGAGGTCGGCGTGCATAGAGGGTGCGCGGATGGCTCTTGCCCATGTTAAGACATACTGGGCAGGGATGGAGGCCACCGCTATTGCAACCAGGGGTCCGACCGGAGGCCAATACTCGCCCGATCACTATTTTGAAGAAGTCCTAGAAGGCGCCCGTTTAATAGAGGCTCAGTGCTCGAAGAGTACCATGTTCGAGTGACATGTATCTTGATTGTAAAAACAATGCTATTTTGATTATAAAGGCTGTGTTTATACTTTCGCCCGGAAGTATTATAGTGCCTCCTGTGCGACCGTTTATGTATGTATGTATATAACCTGAAAGTTTGCAATCGTCGGCTTCAGCCCCCACGCATATAATGCGGGGGTGTTCGGTAAAGCGCGTAATCACACTTGATCCAACGTCTTGGCCCATTAAGGAGGTGATAGCACGGAGAACAAAGCAATCGGACTATATAGCTTTAACACTTTCACTAAGCCATAGGAGTTTGACGGTGGGGCTACTATATAGCCCCTGGCACTTCTGCGTTTGTCTGAATACGGTGCACGTATGTGCATGACCAGGAAACTGGTCCTTCATTAATGCGGAGGAATTGCAAAGATTCCGCTGATCATCGAGTGGTTGACCAGTCTCGCACGTTATCATGAAGTCAGTTTTCGTCTTTCTCTACTAAGGTGCTCATCTAGATGAACGAGGGCACAATCGCAGTAGTTGTCCCAGTGCCACCTTAGCCGATAGAGTGGAACATAAGGTAGCAGAACACGGGAGCCGGGCAAACCCAACTATTGACCAAAGACATGATTCAGAGCTGATGCATATAAGGCCAAACTCGCGACACCGAACACTCCCTAAGGTATTTGGACTTTACAACATATACAGGGCTGAGTAACGCCCTCGATAATGAGCCCTGAATTTCCAGGTACATGCATTAATCTGGCGTGACAAAATGCCAATAACGCCAGTATCCCTCTCGGTTGTGTTAAGTGCCCGGAGGGTGTCAAGCAACAAGAGACATTAAAAAAGTTTTACACAAGGTCTTAATCTAAAAAGAAACCTTTGAGCGGGGCCCTGCTGCATGTCTCCGCCTTTGTTTCCGTTGTGCCATATCCTGGAAGGGTGTAGCATGATGATCATCTGAAAAAAAGGAAAACCCAGGTGAAAGACTTCGTGCAAAAAGTTGGTTATTCTTAATGAACCATGAGAATTCAATCTATTGTATATTAGTAGGGTCGAGTCGAACTATGGACCCTTTTATATGCGGTCAGCCCCTAGCACCACGTCGACCAAGCTCAGGTTCATCTGGGCAGCTGCAACTAGTGGTGCGCCGGACCCGTCTAGCCGTGTCCGTTGTCTTGACGACCGATCATTTATTCGGTTCGGGGAGGCCGTTCAGTGGTTCGACTGCTAGAGCTGCCACATATTCTTACGCACGTAAGGAATGCTATGTATTTCCGCTAACTGTGATGACTCCACGTGGACCGGGCATCTTAAGTTTAAGATAAGCGTAATGAGGAACTGTGTTGAAACGAGCGAAGGCCATTCTTCCGAGTAGTGCATGGTAGTCGCTTCGGAATGGAGCGATGTGAAAGATTAGTTCTTCACTTCAGAAGTTGTCGGGCGAACCGAATACAACCTCTAGTACTAGAGAGCCCGTGTAGTGGGCCTCTACGCCTGGTATTACTCCTTTAAAGGTAGTATTGCTATGGCTGATTCTTGACGGGTCTATCCCCATCTTGCGGACAGTGTCCTGATATACCAGATTAAGACTACTTCCGCCGTCCATAAAGACTCGAGTGAGATGGTCTTCGTTAATTATTGGGTCAAGCACCAAGGCAGCCGATCCTCCGTGCTGGATACTAGTCGGATGATCCCTGCGATCAAAAGTGATCGGGCAGGCCGACCAAGAGTTGAACTTGGGGGCGACGGGCTCTACAGCGTATATGTCTCGGACTGCGTGTTTGTGCCTCCTCTTTGTTATATGAGTTGCATAAATCATGTTCACTGTTTTGACCTCTGGTGGAAATATTTTCTAACCCCTAGTGTTCGGCTGGCGAGGCTCATCCTCGTCTTCACTTGGCGTCTCCCTCCCCTTGTGTTCGGCGTTTGGTTTGCCGGCCTGCTTGAAGACCCAACATTCTCTGTTGGTGTGGTTTGCAGGCTTTTCAAGGGTGCCATGAATCTGACGTAATCTCTCTAGAATCTTGTTTAGGCTGGACGGTCCATCTCTGCTGGCTTTAAATGGATTTTTCCATTGACCGGGTCGAGAGCCCCTGAATCCGGTGTTGACCGCCGTGTTGTCTGGGCTGTCATTGCTTCGACTCTTGTTTTTATTGCGTCGCGGCTTCCCATTGCCGTCCCTGATTTCGGATGTGCCTGGGTCGCTGGTGCCGCTACGGGCCAACCAACTGTCCTCGCCCGCGCAAAAGCGGGTCATAAGGCTTGTTTGGGCTTCCATTGTCCTCGGCTTTTCCTGGCCGAGGTGTCTGGCGAGCCATTCATCTCGGACACTATGCTTGAAAGCTGCTTGGGCTTCGACATTAGGGCAATCAACAATTTGATTCTTCTTTGTGAGAAATCTGTTCCAAAGCTTACGGGTTGACTCTCCGGGTTGTTGAATTATGTGACTTAAATCGTCTGCATCCGGAGGTCGGACATAGGTCCCTTGAAAATTAACCCTGAAAGCATCCTCAAGTTCCTCCCAACTTCAAATCGAGTTTTCGGGGAGGCCTTTCAACCAGTGTCGAGCTGGTCCTTTCAACTTGAGGGGCAGGTATTTGATGGCGTGGAGATCATCTCCGCGAGCCATGTGGATGTGAAGAATAAAATCCTCAATCCAGACCGCAGGGTCTGTCATTTTCGTCGTATGCCTCTATGTTTACGGGTTTAAACCCCTCTGGAGGCAAAGTCTGTGGCCGTATACGAGTCCGAGGGTCCCCTCCAGCACCTCATCGATGAAGCATAGGGGTGTGCGGCACCCCTGTATTTGGATGTGTCATGGCATGCCTTCGACGGTTGTCGTGTTCGATGTTGATTCCGAGCTGATATTCGATCAGTATAGTTGTTTTGGTGGCCGTGATCCCGCGCCGGAGCACGCTTCCTAGATCCATAGATGGACCTGGCCATACCGGCTTTTTTGTCCAAGTGCTCACGTAAATCGTGTGTTGACTTGTGTGCGGCGTCATTAGCCGCCCTATCGCGGCCACGGGGTGGTTGGTCCGGCGGATCGGCCATATTATTTTTTGGCAGAATGGGCTCTATAGCCCCATCGTCGAATTCGGGCAGCAGCTTGCACTTTGGGTAGCTCTTTGTGTGGCGATCGCCACCGTATTTTTCTTCAGTGTCGAGTACTTTATTCCATCTGCGGTTGAGCGTATCCTGCATGGCCTTGAGCCTTTGCTTCTGCTTCTTCAAGCTCCTCACGGTGGCGATAAGCCTTCTATGGAGGTTATCTTGCTCCAAGTGCCTTTCCAGGATGATGAGTGCATTGTCGTCCAAACTGTTCTCCTCTCCGAAGACAGGTTTATGAGTTTTTGTCTCCGCCATCTCTCTGAAGACAGGTTCACTGTCCCTGGCTCATCCTACTCCATCACTGGGTTCATGGGGTCATCGTTGCCTTTGAAGTCAACCAGGGTGTTATTTTTTCTTGCGCTGTTATCACTGTTTTTACTGTGGCGGGACTTGGAGCGGCGCCGACGTCGTCGCTTTGGTTGCTTCTCAAGAGGATTATCCTCCATTTCATTCTTCCGTTCCTCACCGTTGTTTTCTTTGGGTGTGTCCACCATGTATATATCATATGATGAGGTGGCTGTCTAGTGCCCTGTGGGCGGTGGTTCCTGTTCTTCTCCTGCATCGTCGTCCATACCGTCGATGTTTTCGGAGTTGAAGTCAAGCATGTTGGTTAAGTCATCGACAGTGGCTATTAAGTGGGTGGTGGGTGGGGAACGAATTTCTTCATCGCCCGCTTCCCACTCAAGCCGGGCATAGTTCGGCCGTGAGTCTCCTGACAGGGAGAGAGACTTTAATGAATTTAGGACGTCACCCAAGGGCGAGTGCTGAAAGATATCCGCGGAGGTAAACTCCATGATCGCTGCCCAATCAGATTTGATAGGCATGGATGCATATGATTTGGAGCCTATGGCCGGATACGAGTCCGAGGGTCCGATGACACAGGCCTCATCGGAGGCGAAGTCTGTGTTCGGCTCTATCGCCGATGAGTGTGCGGCCTCCGTGGCGGGGTCCATCCACCGGTCCTCGGATGGCACGATCTGCTCCGGATTGAGGGCCGGGGCAGCCACAGGTGTGATCTTCCGAACATCGTCCAATGGTAGATCTAAGTCATGCTCATCGCGACTGTTCGGTGCACCTGGCATGGGCTCAGATCCATCAAAGATCAAGTCTCCGCGGATGTCGGCGGCGTAGTTTAAGCTTCCAAACCTAACCTGATGGCCAGGGGCGTAGCTATCGATCTGCTCCAGGTGGCCAAGCGAGTTGGCCCGTAGTACGAAGCCGCAAAATATGAAGATCTGTCCGGTGAGGAAAACCACACCCAGGACTGCATCATTGTAGCTGATTGAAGGAGCCATCAAGCCTTTACCGTGATGACACAGTGGAACTCTCAATGAAAGCACCAATGTCAGTGTCAAAACTGGCGGATCTCGGGTAGGGGGTCCCGAACTGTGCGTCTAAGGCTAATGGTAATAGGAGGCGAGGGACACAATGTTTACCCACGTTCGGCCCCTCTCGATGGAGTTAATACCCTACTTCCTGCTTGATTGATCTTGATGATATGAGTATTACAAGAGTTGATCTACCACGAGATCATAGAGGCTAAACCCTAGAAGCTAGCCTATGGTATGATTGTTGTCCTTGTCCTACGGACTAAACCCTCCAGTTTATATAGACACCGGAGGGGGCTAGGGTTACACAGAGTCGGTTACAGAGAAGGAGATCTACATATCCGGATTTCCAAGCTTGCCTTCCACGCAAAGGAGAGTCCCACTAGGACACGAGACGAAGTCTTCAATCTTGTATCTTCATAGTCCAACAGTCCGGCCAAAGTATACAGTCCAGCTGTCCGAGGACCCCCTAATCCAGGACTCCCTCACATGGCAAGCTATATTTAAATGGTTCGAAGCAGCATCAGCCGAAAAGAAATTAAAATGGTAAGACTAAACTAGGGATGTAAGTGGCAAATAAACAACATCCGCCAGTCCCATCTAGTTAGTTTTTGCTAGCTCCCTAGTTCATTTTCCTCAAAAAACAAAAACTCTTTTGAACTATGATACCACTAGTGGACTTTAATCGGGATTAAATAGGACCCAGTTGACATCCCTAGTTGAAAGGGAGTGTACCACCGCTATATTTAAGTTGCCAAGGCATCTAAGCAGTTGAAATAATCTGAGAAAGCACTTAATAGTGTGGCCTCATATGAACTATGAAGACAGCCTTGTGATGAAGTTGAGAGGAAAAGTTAATGACTCAAATAAAATAGGCATGCATTTCTTTACGATAGTACAGTAGGCACTGCTGACATATTGGCCAACTCAGGTATAGCGTAACAACAAACATGCATTCGAATCAAGCAATATAGCAAAGCAGACAACTGAACTATTTGTAATTCGGTAGGATTACAGGTTGAGGGCACAAGCCAAGAAAGCAGCTCACTCGCATTGCATTTCACATGTACTAAAACAAACTGGCTTACCATATGTTGCTGTGAAGCCTCGCTGTTGTTGCAATGTTCTTTGAAGATATTGTCAGCAGCCCGTGGTTGCAAAGCTAGTTGTTGTAGTTTATTCTGCACCCTCTATTTAGGTAAATTTAATTTTAATCGCATGCATTGGTACGAATTGATCGTCAATGGTTCATCTAAACTAATGGAAGAAGGGTGTGTGCATACACGACAATATATCTGCTTCCCTCTATTTTTATGCTTGTTCGAGGTGCCAGCCCCAAAAGAACAAATATTTTGCTTGATGGGGTTGGCAGCTCCATACTTAATAGAAGCATCAAATTAGTCATGTAACTTGGGAAGATCAAGAACACACAAACAAGTAATGAACAGAGGCTCGGAGCAGTGATGTAATAGCTAGCATCAGAAAATGTAGGGTAAAACAAACAAAAAGCAGCGGAACCACATGCTAGTTTGCTGATGTGTAATTAAGCATAGAGAACATTAAGCCGTCTGATGGAACCAACAGGTGGCATCAAAACAACACCATTATCATAAATATAGCATTCAAGAAGTAGAATAGTAGGCAGTGATATCTAGGAAGTACATTAATACTCCCTCCGTTCCAAAATAGATGACTCAACTTTGTACTAACTTCAGTACAAAGTTAGTACAAAGTTGGGTCATCTATTTTGGAACGGAGGGAGTACTTAGGACAAAACTAAAGCATATTAACTATATGTGCACTGGAATGTAATTTAGCACATGTAACATGTTCACTGCCAGAAGTATGGCCCTACAGGTGCAAGCAGAATAACGCATCTCATGAAAAACTGAATGATGCCATGAAGAAATTCAAAGGTGCGGTGCGTATGCTAGGAAAGTGAACGTAGGCGCCGGCCGTTGGATAATAGTACCTGATTCTCGGCGGCGTATGGGTATCATTGTCATACTTGATAGCTAAGGATCGTCGATGGTGCTCGTGTTGCAGTTGAGTTTGGGCCAGCTGTCGCCGTCGCAGACGTGGCTCCAGTGCTACGGTTGCGGCGCCTGTAGACATACAAGAAAGCTCATATGTGGTAAGTGAACAGTTGCACGATAAAGAGAAAAACCGAAGGAGTACAAATCGAAATAACTTGATGAGGCTGTAGTGTCGGTAAAGCAGAGCCGGTGGAGTTGGATATGGCGTCCGTGTAGCGGGTCTGGTGCAGTGGACGAAGGCTTCAGCGGGCGCATTGTACAGTGCTTTCAGTGTGGCGGATCTGTTGCGGCGGACGAGGGCTTGTATGAAGGGCCAGCGAAGGGGCGTATGAGGGAGTCAGTGAAGGGCCTACACTGTGGTGGACGAGGGCGCCGGTTAAGCAGATCCGGTGCGGTGGACCATGATGGCGGTCAAGGAGATCTGGAGCGGTGGACTAGCCAGTCGCTGAAGCGGCTCCAGTGAAGTAGTGAGTTGGCAGTTGGGGGTTCCAAGGTGCAGAAGGTAGATCCAGCGGGGTGTGAGGTCCACCGCTGCGGCGGAGGACTAGATTCGGCGGCTTGCCGTGGTTGGGGGGGGAGGGGAAGGGGAGGGGCTCTGGGGAAGAATGTTGGGGGAAAAGAAGGGAAAACAATGGAGTTACCAAAGCAGCCCTTTTCCATTCATGTGGTAGGTGTAAAACAGGAATATCGCAGGGCTAAACTTTCGGGCGCGTGATATTTCGATGTGAGCGGGAATTTTGAAAGTTTTTGGCGCCTAAAATTATAAGTGTTCTGCTCTTGTACGACCGACTATGATATGATGGCCGACAATTTGTTTGTTTTGCACGCAAAAAAGTGCAAGTTTTGAAAATCAGTGTCTCCAACTCGAAACTTAGATTGTCCATTCAATTGAAATATGGATCATTGAGCTACTACAAGCAAATACCATCATACGGTCCAATTCAAATGAAATTCCAAATGTGTTTATCCTAAATATGATGACAAAAGCAAAAATGTGTATGTGTATGATAAAGTGGATGATTATAAAGTTTGAAAATGCGTGTATGTGTATATCTCCAGGTTTGATATATGAATTTGAAATCACGAAATCCCGGCTTAAAAAATGTACCTCTGTTTAAATGAATTACAAAAGCTAATGATGGAGTCGAATTCCAAAATTCCAATGTTAGGTTTGTAATTCTGGTACATCAAGGTATATCATGCATGTTCAAAAGTATCGTTATCTCATAGTCCAAACTGTGAAACAAATTGATCAACCATGAATGCACAATATCTCAATTACGCTAAAGTCCCTCAAATATAGACACCTCTTATTTGAAGCCACCCCCTCGTCCCCCCACACATAGAGTAGTCGTTCTCTCCCCCAAACACCAACACACGAGCACATTAACACCCCTCTCTCTTCTAAAGTCTGGACCCCAATATAGGTCTCTATCACTTTGTCTCTCGAGCATGCACACATCTCTTCCCTCACTCTCTAGGTCTCCTGCTATCTCTCTTTCCCAAGCACACACACTATGTAGAGTGTATATTTCCCATACACACAAAACATCGCCCCCAAACATCTATCTCCCTAGTTATGTGGTTCTTGCGCACTCACCTCACACACCACCCCCACTGCAAACAAGCACACTTTGTCTCCTTGTGCACCACTCTCCTCTTTCTATCTCTCCCACATGCGGACCCGCCCCAGCTCCTTCCCTGTCTACATATATGTCGTGACTCTTTCCATAGCTCCCTAATGTATCATCATTCTCGATTTCGTACATTGTTCTCTACACCATCTATTCTAGATCTCTCATGAAGTTCCTATCACACACACGATGACTCGCTTCCCTTGCGTCTCCGTACATAGGCCAATTTTCGAACAACATCAACATTGTCTCCCTATCTATACGCCATTTATGGACATGAACGACCCCTCTCGCCCCCCTCTTCCTCTCTCTCTCTCTCTCTCACACACACACACACACACACCCCTCTCCCACACAAACACTCGATGTCTCTTCCAAATAGTCTGCTCCCCCCGCCCGCACCCATGCTATCCCGCTACTACACATGTCACACCATTCCCCCTTCCCTTATACTAGGTTTACATCATTAGTGGTCTCTCTACTCCACATACACACACACTCCCTCTCACACACAAACGCGTGCACAAACACACACAGACACGCACAAACACCCATTTATCTGGATCCTCATCTCTCCCCATGTCCGCATGTGTATCTCACACACTCACTCTCTAATTATGTATATGTGTCTCCATGTTACACAACACAAAGCCACATGTACATGTCTCTCTCTATCCTCCACACACATAAACACAAAGAACATGTTATCATTGCCTCAGTCTCTAACATATCACACACGCACACTGTCTCTGTCTTGCAAACACGCTCAACAAGGGTTTCCCTGTGAATAACTTACCGTCTATTTATCAACAGTCATGGCAGTACGGCGAACACAAGACGTGAAAAAGAATAAATCTACATGTGCTTAGACCACCTAGTATGACTACTAGGACTAGAGCAAGCCAAAAAGCGCACCGCCGTCACCCCCTCCTTATCGGTGACGGAAAAATCTTTGTTTTACACAATCGAGAAGTCTTTGTGCTAAGGCCCCACATGTCGAGGCATTGAATAGAATGTAGATGCTAGTTTTCGGAAGCAAGTATCGATAATACATTTGTATCTCCATACTTATATTTCTTCTCTTATAAAAAACCGAGTTGGTGATGATGGTACGTGTGCCATCTTGCAATATAGACCGTCTGATCTATATCTGACGGATGGAAATTAAACTAAAAGATACCCGCACCCCTCTCCACATTTCCAGACAAGGCCTTCCCTCGTTCATCCTTATCTCCAACAAACCTAATTGTTGAGCAATTAAGAAAGGAAGCCTCTGGAACAAACTGGCTTGGTGGCCGCTGCCGGCATCGTCAATCCCCATGCCTCTGCTCAGTCCGACCACCAATCACCACCACACCCCACTCCTCTTCACCTTATCTCATATTTCTCGAGATATCATTAGTTTTTACACATGGGATTACTCCCACAAGGGTCAATCACAACAAGTGCTTTATAAAAAAATGCATCTTGATGTTCCGGGCAATGCACGGATCTTGCTAGTACTCCTACAAAAGACTAAGTTGGTGATGATGGTGTGTCTGTCATCCGTCGTTTCTGACCATTAGATTTACATCTAACGACTATGAGGTAAGTTGTTGCCTTTTCTCACCAACATCCCACTTGTCTACCAATTTGCAGAAAAACCCATAATTAGTATCTTAAAACCAACCACATCCCTCCCTGACCTCACCAAAACAGCCCAAGGAATATATTCTAATTGAAACATAATATATCTCTAGTGACATATGTATTATCAAAATTAGAGTGTTTTGTATCAAGTTTGTGAATAAGTATTATTCTAATTATGATTCATTGCAGCACACATGAACATTGCTAGTATTTACAACCATGCATTTTTTCCTAGTATTCCATAGTTTCGAGTTTTCCATCAAGATATTAGTCACTCATGGTTGATATTTACTTTCAATCATGTACACAAATGCACTTTGTAACTAGCCTTTCTTATTGGCTTCCAAAGCTTAACTTTCACTCCCACTTACAATATGTAGAGTACTTAACAAAAAACTACCAGTTTCAACCAGCCCTAGGAAGATTCTATTGTACAAAAAATAGCAAAAACATACCCAAAATTTCTTAATCCACGCCAAAACTACTACCTAGTACTCCTACCGATTAGGTTCGTTTAAACCCATTTATGACAGGGTTGGCCCACACGTCCATGCTGACGAGGCAGCTTAAACCAACACATTTTGTTTGACCATTGACATCAGGGACCCACATCCGACCTTCCATCCTGTTATTCCCCTCAAATCATTATTTTCCTGAACATTACTTCAAGCAGTACTAATGCATGTTCGTCGGTGGCGCCGGTGATGAGCGAGTTGGCAGCAGCTCCGCCGGACGGGACGGACGCCACACTGGCCTCCGCACGGGTTGGCAGGCTGGTGTCAGGACCCCGATCCTAAGTCACATCGATCTAACTTGTAACACATCATATCACTTTGCGGCCTCACCCACGGTATTCCCACAGGTGCCACCTTACCTGCCCCAGGACCGTTTGCGCCTTTTGGCTCACAAATATGATAGTGTCGCTAGCATCCATATGATAAAGAACCTGGCCCGACATGACTAGTCGTAAACCCAAAGTGGCACTAACTTACAGGGACATGCATACATGACCCAGCAACGAACGTGTCGGTCATCAGCGAGTGAATCCGGGCTGTAGCAGGCTAGCAGGACTCCAGTAGACACCGCGTGATATTTCCCCGTAGGGATAGACATAGGAACAAAGAAGGACACATGCCGGCCAGCCTAAGTGTTCCAGAGCAGTAGCAAGCTACCATGGCTGAATGGAAGCACTAGGAGACATTTCTCCATAAGAGAGGCTACCAAGAATAAACAACTAGGTTGTCGGATCCCACACATATCAAGCATTTTAAATCAAACACACAATATGCTCGATATGTGCAAATACAACATGGCATCACAACATAACTGTATGACTCAAAGTATTTATTCAATAGGCTCCGTGGAGCGAGATATTACAAACATATGTCTCATGACCCAACACTAAGAGCATACAAGTCAAAGCACAAGCGGAAGCTTAATATGTCTGAGTACAAACATCTACAAATGAAAAAGGGCTGAGAAGCCTGTCTATCTACCAGATCCTGCCGAGGGCACAAGATCGGAGCCGAGGTAACAAGCTAAACATCGAAGTCCACGCGGAACTACTAGCGAGTCCGAAGTCTCTCTGCAAAACATAAATTAAGCAAACATAAGTACAAATGTACCCATCAAGACTTACATCAAAATGAACTACATATGCATCATTATCAACAAAGGGATGGTGGGGTTTAACTACAGCAAGCCAGCTTTGACTCGGTGGCTATCCTGAACTACGACTACAATGTTACTCTTTTGAGGTGGTGCACACGAGTCCACATATTCACCATATCAATACACCACTATGGATCCGCTCCCGTCTCCCTATGAGAACGTCATCCATAGCACTCACGCTTATCTTGCGCTTTTTAGAGTATCCACTTTCACTTGTCTATGAACTATATAGGCAACCCAGAGGTCCTTTACCGCGGATGCAACTATTCGAATAGATCATATTAACCCTGCAGGGGTGTACTTCTTCACACATGCTCTTGCCAGTTACTGCCATGTACATGTCATGTATCTCGGCAACCTTCAAGCGGAAGCCTGGCGAGGGTGTCGGCCACGACCTGACTAACCACGCAAGTCTCTAGTCCAGGTTTATCGCCTATTCGGGTTCCATCCGCAAGGAGATCCGGCCAGGGTGTTGCTCACGGCCCCAAACAATGTGAGCAGGGTTCCCAAGCCCACCATCCGGGTGCCACTTGGTACACCATGCCACTGCACCTAGTCTGTCCCAAGCCCACCTGTACCGGGTGCCACTTGGTAGACTACTAGCACTACCTACAAAGACCAGAAACTAGTTGCAACTCCTGGTCAGAGGGGTCGAGTTATCGGAACCCAATGTGAGGTAGCAACTATTCATGGATAACAAAAACAGAACTCAGTTCCTGTGGGCGGCTTCAATGAGACAACCCACCATGTACCCCTACATGGCCTCTCACTGCTACCTTTACCAAATCGTGTTCACACACTTAGCTCACACATAGTAGGACATGTTCACACGCCTCCAATTCATCCCCGATGAATTAGACCTGACTCAACTCTAAGCAGTAGCAGGCATGACAAACAAGCATGAATGAGTAGGCACATCAGGGCTCAAACAACTCCTACTCATGCTAGTGGGTTTCATCTATTTACTGTGGCAATGATAGGTCATGCAAAGGAAAGGGGTTCAACTATTCTAACATGTAACAGTTGAATCACTGTTGTCCTAATGCAATAAAAGAGTGCAAGAGCGAGAGAGTGGGATTGTATCAGAATGTACAAGGGGGTTTTGCTTGCCTGGCACTTCTAAAGATAGTATAGCTCTTCATCGGTGTCATCGAACTCATCGTCAGTACGTCGTCTACTAAGAGGGGATAAACACTGGCAAACAAGGAAGAACAGAATCAACATAGTGCACAATCTGATGCATGATCATGACATGTTAATATGCTGTGATCTGGGCTAATGCAACTAGCAACAAGTTAAATGAAGCTAGTTTGAATCAAAGATTCAAGTTCAAACTCCATATGTGGAAATCCAAATGCCATTCATATGATTTTTACTAAACATCAGCTACAAGTTGTTCTAACATGCATGAAAATGGCACAGATGGATAGATTGGAATTTTCTGATCATTTTTCATATATAAATCTTTTCATTTCGAGTTATGGTTGAATTTCTAAGATTTTAGAAGTTTATACTATTTTCTAGAATAAATAAACCATTTAGGCATTATTTAAATTCCAAAAAAGAATTACTGCGTTAGCATGACGTCACTGTGATGTCAGCGGTCAACTAGCGCGGCCCGGTCAAACCTGACCGGTGGGACCCGCATGTCAGTGGCTAACTAAGCTAACCTAGTTTAATTAGCACTAACCAAGGTTAACACTAATTAAGGTTAAACTAAACTAGTTAATTAGCTGGGTGGGGCCCGCATGTCATTGACCCAGGGGAGGTCAAACAGTGGTCAAACCGGGGTCAACTCGCCGGAATTGACCCGTGGCTCATTGCCGGCGGAGCCAGAGACGGCGGAGAGCGTCGGGTTTCGCCCTCCGGCGACCAAGCAAGCGGCGGTTTGGCTTGGCGTGATGCTGGTCCTCGTCCACATCAAATGGAGCCATCAACTCGCGCCGGAGAGGACCAAAACAATGGCGGCAAAGGGAAGTGTGGTGGCCGGAGTTCAGCGAGCTTGGGCTGGGCACTACGGTGCACGGCAGGAGCAGCTAGAGGGGGATTTTGGGCTTCTGGCGTTGCGTTGAGCACGTCTGTGTGCTCGATTGCAGCTCTAGGTGACGGTGGCCATGATGGCAACATGGCCGGCGGAGCCAAGCTCTCGGCCGCGACGGGCAACAGCGTTAGCGGGAGGAAAAGAGCCAGGGGAGGGAGGGGATTGACGCAGCAGCTCACAGCGGATCGAACAAAGGGGTTGGCGAGCTCGGGGGCATCCTCGTTGCTGCGAATTGAGCGACGGTGATCGCCGGCCGTGGCGATGAAGATGGTGGTGATGGCATGGCAACGGGGCTCCCAGCTTCGGGCGGCTCGACGGAGAGCTTCAACGCGAGGAGACGGAGCTCGTGGCACGAAGACGAGGCGATGCAGTGGCTCTGGCGTGGTTGCAGCGAACGGCGATGGCGGTGCACTCGGTTGCATGGGAGGAAGAGATGAGGGGGGAAGGATCTCAAGAGAGAGAGAGGGAGAGCCGGACGAGTCTGGGGGGGGGGTCGCGTGGCGTCGTCCAGATGCTTGAGGGAGGGGACATGCAGGCAGGGAGGAGCTGGCCTCCTCGGCCGCGCGCATGCAAGCACGCAGCTGCTCCTATTGAAAGGAGGAAGGCGACAGGAGGCGCCAGGTGGACTGGGCCATCGAGCTGGGCCGACTACAGGTAGGTGGCTAGGTAGTCCTTCTCTCTCTCTCTCTCTCGCTCTCTCTCTTATTTTCTGTTTTCTATTTCTGTCTTTGTTTCTGGATTTAGTAAAAATACTAAACCTTATCTAAAAATCCTGAAATAAATTATGGGCACTGTTGAAATGTTTTTCAACAGCCCTCAACCATTACCAGAATTATTTGGGCAAATAAAATATTTATAGCATTTAAATGCCAAATTCAAATACTTTATGATTTAATTCAAAAATCCAAAGTGGCCTAGAAAAATGTGCACCATTTTTGGTAGGGGTTTTAGACCAATTCAAAAATGATGAACTTTTCTAGAGGCATTTTGGTTTCATTGAAAATGATTTTTATTTGAACCTAGTTGGATTCATTTGTGCTAGGGTTTGGATCAATCCCCATTTCAGGTTTATGAGAAATTTAAACATGATGCAACACAAGACTAGCTAACCCAGAGCAGACCAGAACTAGGGATGTGACAACTCGCCCCCACTAAACAAGAATCTCGTCTTGAGATTCAAGCGTGGGTAAAAAGAAGAGGGGACTCGAACTATCATAATCTTCATGATCCAACTGCCCTTCTCGAAGATGTTGATTCATTGCCTCATATTGATCTTGACATCTTTGCTTTCAAGATCTTCATCCAACACGATGTCGACAGAAAGAAACTCTATAGGAAAAAATTTCCTCGGGGATTGAGCACTCAAGATCAACTCTTGGAGTGAGACGTAGAAACATCCCTCAAGGTGAGACACAAAGCACACATCTAGAGGAATGGAGTGGAGCAGATGACGAGGGTCCAGTAGGTAGACAACAATTCCACACTTAAGAGGGTGGTGAATGGCTGTCAACATAGCGAGGAGTTGAGTTGCCATGATACCATAATGGGGCTCCTCAGGAAAGATGACTCGCAGAATTTTTACCTTAAGTGGCAAAATAATTACTTTTGATATAGAGATCATTAAGACACACTCGGACTAGTATGGATGATGTGGATTACCTTGTTGAAGACAACACAAGGGGTGATTTTGCTTATCACCGGAAATGGACGGGACCCAAGGTAGAATGGCACAATGGCGGTGCAAGCTGGGAACAAAATGCAAATGCTAGAAATGATTCTAGTAACCGGGGAGAAACCCAACAGTAGAGAGTGAATCCATTGTTTGAAAGATTATAGCATAATCGATGGAACCGAGAGCACAAGGACCCCTAAGGAACAACTTCTAGAATAAGTCGTGCAAAATCCTCATGGTGAAGATGGTCAAATAACTCAATCAAGATACTATAATGATAGATCTTTCGGCTAGGTGTGTCGGCCAGAACATCAACCTTGTCGGGTCCTACATATTAGATCTTGGAAAAGTTCCAACCATCATATCTGCCTGAGATTCAGATCTAGTTGGTGTTAGAATATTCCAGACTCATCGAGTCTAGAAAGAAAAATGAAAGTTTGCAACATAAATCGACGAGATGACGTTGCGAGATTCTCATGGAACAAACTATGATAGTAAGCTCCAAAACATGAGCTGGTTCTGCTACACACATGTGAACACGCTGCCACAGACAAACATGATCGCATGGTAGTCTTACAACAAAACACTATCGAGTTCTGGTAGGGAACCATCATTAATGATATCGAAGTCTCCACGCGTGGAAGTCCAAATAATTCACCTTAGAATAGACTCCTTTATCTTGAACAAATCAATCAGTGGCTTGGTGTGCTAGGAAACTCATATGGACTGGAGGCGGCCAGCCTACCAAACCATAGACCAACTTGGGACGATTCCAGAGGGAGAAAAACAAGCTTTCTCGAATTCTCGGCGGCAACTTTCATCAAGTGCACGTGAATTAGAGGAAGTCACTTCTTTCATCCAAACATATGCTTCATGCACGAGACATGAAGATAATGCTTATAAAAGTTTCCAATACTAGCTTAATGTCCAACAAAATCATGGAGAAGTTAAGAATGTTATCGATGAGCTCAACAACCATTCATCTAGATTTTCATATAAATGGAATTCCACAATTAAGTGAACACGGTGATAGCATTGGTCAGACCAATGGATGTAATGGTGTATGCCTGAGGGATCAACCACGAGTAAGACACCATTATGAATCTGGTTTGATTTGATGATAGCCCATACTCAAATCAAAGGTTGGATAAAATGATAGGTCCATTAACTGATCACGAGGGCCAGTCGATGAAAATATCAACTTTCTTTAACACACATACAAGATATCCCTTAAAATGAACTAAGTCAAACAAGCTTTTATCTTCCAGCTCTGAAAGTTCTTGTTTAGCTTAACCAACTAGCTTAGGGTATCCGACACAGATTCTTGAAGAAAGTGTGGTTTACACGAAAACCAACTTGATCACAAACTCAACATAGCGGTCAGGTGATGACCTGGTGATACTTCCGAGAAGATATTCGGAAAATCACGAACCACCAATATGTAACTAAGCTCGAGAACAATCTTTCTTTTCAGGGCAAGATGGTATGATCAAAAGAGCGAGGAATTGGCACAATCCTAACTTATTGATCAAAGAGTGCACCGGAAATAAGGACTAGGTAGCACAATCTATATTAGAATGATGATTCAAGAACCAACACACTAAGAATGAAATTATTTTCCTTTAACTACCAAGCAACAGAGTTGCTAGGAGTATTGATTTCACACATCATAGTTCATCTGTCGGCATTCCAGTTGCAACAACACGGGATCCAAGAAATGAATAATGAGGGCGAGAAGTATAACTGTATCAAGAGTTCATAGGATGGTGTGCAATTCCCATGATATTCTTGATATAAAGATGGTAATACTCTAGGGTAGAACAGAACAAAAGCTGGATTGGCAGTTTGATCTGCGGATTACAACTGCTTTGACCCAATCCTGGAAATGGATGAGGTACTGGAGTTTGTTTCTCCTAGTCATTCCAAAATGGAATGGCTTGATAGACCATAAGAGTAATAGGCATCGATGAACAAATGCACGCATACTCTTGACTATCAATTGATAGACGAGGTCAGAAGACAACTAAAGAGGGACAACCCAAAAGAACATATGATTTTCTGAGTTATGGATGCATGGACTAGCATGTCGAACGAGTTCAACATATTTCTTCCGGATAACCCATGCAGAAAGGTTGAGCTAACAGAGTCACAATATAGAATGGAGAACTCATCGAGAGCACTCCTGTTGTGATCTTTTGATCCAACAAACTTCTGCCATAAGTGGTTCATAGTATTTGGAAGAAGGACATACCACGGACCTCGAGAACTATAACAAAGGTTACTAATAACCTAAAGGAATGAGCAAACACTATCAAAGTGAAGTAAGTAGGGTGAATCTCGGGTTCAAAACCCAGGAATAGAATATCTACTAACTAAATTGCATCACGGGATGCTTTCGAGAAGGATGGCCAGAATCATCACACTGGGAACATAGAGCATGGCTAGATTACTAGGTGATACTCTAGACACCTAGGGTCATAATAATAGCTCCAACATAAATGCCGAGGCAGTAAAGTACCTCAATACACTAATTAATGTGGTTGATCTGGCACAAAGGAACTTCGGAACAGTAGGAAGGAATTTGCAAATGCATCAGACTATTAGAAACCTGGGATGACTCGGACAGCATAACGACTGTAAATGTTCAAAAAGATTTGAGACATCCTACAAAATGGTGGCATAACCACTCGATCATCATAATATCAAGGTTCTGGGATCAACTATGAATACACGGAGGTAGTAGGAACTGAACTGAGGCTTAAATCCACCAATCTTATGAGTCTACAGATTAGTAACACCCGATCCTGATAAAAAGAAGAGGAAGCCTAGTTACTTAACCCCGTAGGAAAGATAAGGTGACTCAGATCAGAAGGCATAAGGTATAAGGAGTAAAAAGAGCCTTATGTTCCATCGCACAATCAATTCCCTTATATAACTAAAGAATTTCTAGACTCAACTTTGACCAGTTTGGCTTGGTAATCCTACAGGCAGTCAAGCTCTGATACCAACGCTGCCAGGAACCCGATCCAAAGTCATACCGATCTAGCATGTAACACATCATATCACTTTGCGGCCTCACGCACGGTATTCCCACGGGTGCCACCTTACCTGGCCCGGGACCGTTTGTGCCTTTTGGCTCATGTATATGATAGTGTCGCTAGCATCCATATGACAAAGAACCCGAGCCGACATTACTAGTCGTAAACCCAAAGTGGCACTAACTTACAGGGACAAGCATACATGACCCAGCAACGAACGTGTCGGTCATCAGCAAGTGAATCTGGGCTGTAGCAGCTGGGCTAATAGGACTCCGGAGAATCTAGGCTATAGCAGGCTAGTAGGACTCCAGTAGACACCGCGTGACATTTCCCCATAGGGATAGACACAGGAACGAAGAAGGACACATGCTGGCCAGCCTAAGTGTTCTGGAGCAGTAGCAAGCTACCATGGCTTAGTGGAAGCACTAAGAGACATTTCCCCATAAGAGAGGCTACCAAGAATAAACAACTAGGCTGCCGGATCCCACACATACCAAGCATTTCAAATCATACACATGATATGCTCGATATGTGCAAATACACCATGGCATCACAACATAACTCTATGACTCAAAGTATTTATTCAATAGGCTCCGAGGAGCGAGATATTACAAACATGCGTCTCATGACCCAACACTCAGAGCATACAAGTCAAAGCACAAGCGGAAGCTTAACATGTCTGAGTACAGACATCTACAAATGAAAAAGGGCAGAGAAGCCTGTCTATCTACCAGATCCTGCCGAGGGCACAAGATTGTAGCTGAGGTAACAAGCTAAACATCGAAGTCCACGCGGAACTACTAGCGAGACTGAAGTCTCTCATCAAAAACATAAATTAAGCAAACATGAGTACAAATGTACCCAACAAGGCATACATAAGAACTAACTACATATGCATCATTATCAACAAAGGGATGGTGGGGTTTAACTACAGCAAGCCAGCTTTGACTCAGTGGCTATCCTGAACTACGACTGCAATGTAACTCTTTTGAGGTGGCGCACACGAGTCCACATATTCACCATATCAATACACCACTATGGATCCGCTCCCGTCTCCCTACGAGAACGCCATCCATAGCACTCACGCTTATCTTGCGTTTTTTAGAGTATCCACTTTCACTTGTCTATGAACTGTATAGGCAACCTAGAGGTCGTTTACCGCGGATGCGGCTATTCGAATAGATCATATTAACCCTACAGGGGTGTACTTCTTCACACACGCTCTCGCCACTTACCGCCATGTGCACGTCATGTATCTTGGCAACATTCAAGTGGAAGCCTGGCGAGGGTGTTGGCCACGACCTGACTAACCACGCAAGTCTCTAGTCTAGGTTTATCGCCTATTCAGGTTCCATCTGCAAGGAGATCCGGCCGGGGTGTCGCTCACGGCCCCGAATGATGTGAGCAGGGTTCCCAAGCCCACGACCCGGGTGCCACTTGGTACACCGTGCCACTGCACCTAGTCTGTCCCAAGCCCACCTGTACCGGGTGCCACTTGGTAGACTATTAGCACTACCTACAAACACCAGAAACTAGTTGCAACTCCTGGACAGAGATGAGGCTGGTTAATAAGTCGTGAGGGGTCGAGTTACCAAAACCCAATGTGTGGTAGCAACTATTCATGGATCAAAAACACAGAACGCAGTTCCTGAGGACGGCTTCAATGAGACAACCCACCATATACTCCTACATGGCCTCTCACTGCTACCTTTACCAAATCGTGTTCACACACTTAGCTCACACAAAGTAGGACATGTTCACACGCCTCCAATTCATCCCCAATGAATCAGACCTGACTCAACTCTAAGCAGTAGTAGGTATGACAAACAAGCATGAATGAGTAGGCACATCAGGGCTCAAACAACTCCTACTCATGCTAGTGGGTTTAATCTATTTACTGTGGCAATGACAGGTCATGCAGTGGAAAGGGGTTCAACTACCGCATCATGTAACAGTTGAATCATTGTTGTCCTAATGCAATAAAAGAGAGGAGGAGCGAGAGAGTGGGATTGTATCAGAATGAACAAGGGGTTTTTGCTTGCCTAGCACTTCTGAAGATAGTATAGCTATTCATCGGTGTCATCGAACTCATCATCAGTACGTCGTCTACTGAGAGGGGACAAACACCGGCAAACAAGGAAGAACACAATCAATGCAATGCACAATATGATTCATGATCATGACATGTTAATATGCTATGATTTGGGATAATGCAACTAGCAACAGGTAAAATGAAGCTGGTTTGAATCAAAAATTCAAATTCAAACTCCATATGTGGAAATCCAAATGCCATTCATATGATTTGTAATAAACAGCAGCTATAAGTTGTTCTAACATGCATGAAAATGGTACATATGGATAGATTGGAATTTTCTGATCATTTTTCATATATAAATCTTTTCATTTGGAGTTACTGTTGAATTTCTAAGATTTTTAGAAGTTTATACTATTTTCTGGAATAAATAAACCATTTAGGAATTATTTAAATTCCAAAAAAGAATTAATGCATCAGCATGATGTTACTGTGATGTCAGTGGTCAACATTTGCGGTCCAGTCAAACCTGACCGGTGGGACCCGCATGTCAGTGGCTAACTATGCTAACCTAGTTTAATTAACACTAACCAAGGTTAACACTAATTAAGGTTAACCTAAACTAGTTAATTAGCTGGGTGGGGCCCGCATGTCATTGACCCAGGCGAGGTCAAGCAGTGGTCAAACCCGGGTGGAGTTGACCCGCGGCTCGTCGCCGGTGGAGCTAGAGACGTTGGAGAGCGTCGGGTTTCGCCCTCCAGCGACCAAGCGAGCGGCGGTTTGGCTTATCGTGATTCTGGTCCTCGTCCACATCCAACGGGGCCATCAGCTCGTGCCGGAGAGGACCATAATGATGGGGGCGAAGGGAAGTGCGGTTATCGGAGTTCAGCGAGCTCGGGCTCGGCACTACGGTGCACGGCAGGAGCAGCTAGAGGGGGGTTTTGGGCTTCTGGCATTGCGCTGAGCATGTCTGTGTGCTCGGTTGCAGCTCTAGGTGACGGTGGCCACGACAGCGACATAGCTGGTGGGGCCAAGCTCTCGGCCACGACGGGTAACGACGTTAGCGGGAGGAAAAGAGCCAGGGGAGAGAGGGGATCAATGCAGCAGCTCACAGCGGACCGAACTAAGGGGTTGTGAGCTCGGGGGCGTCCTCATTGCTGCGAATCGAGCGACGGTGATTGTCTGCCATGGCGATGAAGACGGTGGTGATGGTGTGGCAACGGGGCTCCTGGCGTCGGGCGGCTCGGCGGAGAGCGTCAACACGAGGAGACGGAGCTCGTGGCACGAAGACGAGGCGAGGCAGTGGCTCTAGCGCGGTGGCAGTGAACGGTGGCGGCGGCGCGCTCGGTTGCGTGGGAGGGAGAGAGCAGGGGGGAAGGAGCTTGAGGGAGAGAGAGGGAGAGCCAAACGGGTCTGGGGGGGGGGTCGCGTGGCATCGTCTAGATTCGTCGGGGAGGGGACAGGCAGGTAGGGAGGAGTTGGCTTCCTCAGCCGCGCGCGTGCGAGCATGCAGCTGCTCCTACTGGCAGGAGGAAGACGGCAGGAGGCGCCAGGTGGGCTGGGCCAGTGAGCTAGGCCGGCTATAGGTAGGTCGCCAGGTAGTCCTTCTCTCTCTCTCCCTTTTATTTTCTGTTTTCTATTTTCTGTCTTTGTTTATGGATTTAGTAAAAGTACTAAACCTTTTCTAAAAATCCTGAAATAAATTGTGGGCACTGTTGAAATGTTTTCAGCAGCCCTCAACCATTATCAGAATTATTTGGGCAAATAAAATATTTATAGCATTTAAATGCCCAAATTCAAATACTTTATGATTTAATTCAAAAATCCAAAGTGGCCTAGAAAATGTGCACCATTTTTGGCAGGGGTTCTAGACCAATTCAAAAATTATGAACTTTTCCAAAGGCATTTTGGGTTCATTGAAAATGATTTTTATTTGAACATAGTTGGATTCTTGTGACACCCAAATTTTTTTAACCTTGTTTTGTTAACTAAAATTTTACCAGGAAATTAAAACTTTTATTTTCTGGTCTCACTTTTGATTTTTGAAGCATTTCCTTTCTTATTATCATGGAGTTTTTACCTCAAGTAAAGTACTCCCCAAATTTTATTGGACTCTCTTCCCTCTAAAAATTTCTTTTTCCCTTGGCAAGGATTTTATTTTGTTATCTTCTTCAACACTGGTGTTTGGTTATTAAAAACCTTTCTTATGCTTGTCCCCTTCTCAAGTTAAATTTTGGGATTTATTTTCTTTAAGAGAAAAAAACCATAGGAGTTTTGGGACTTATCTTATATTGAAACCACCCATGATTTTTACCATGCCTCATATGGTAAAACCTCCCAAGAACCCTCCTCCCACTTTGGGGCAATCCATATGTTCTGTCCCAACAAATCCAACTCATTTTGGATTTTATTTCATTTATTTCCTGCCCAAAATCTTTTCTGCCTATTGTTTTGAACCTGAGGGATTTACAAAGCAAGTACCTAAATGCCTTGGAGTTTTGACCTCAAACTAACTCTCCTGATAGTCCTTGGTACCCACAACCTAGAACCATCATGTTTCACTCCTCTCCTTTTCAAATATTTCAAATTACAGTCTCTGCAAGTTTGGACCAGATTTGTTAAATTTGGTGAAATTCATGTCTCCTCTTCTCCAAAAATTCCACAAAAATTCAGGCAACCCCCTATTGCATTGAGAAGTCACTCCACCAAAAATCAGCTCAAGCAGAGCCTCCCACATACCAAAATCATTCTGTCGAACACCTGGCTGACACTATTTCTCTGCATTTTCAGAAATGTTCAAAGTTTCAGAGTTCAGTGTCGTTTCCCTTCGTCAGAATTCAGTCACGCGTCGACAGTGCGCCCTGGCACGTTGCGCATGGCCCCTTCCCCCTGGAAAGCACCCTGCACGCGCACTTGGTGCCTTCCTGGCGTCGGTGGCACCCTGGCCCGCCTACGCCGGCGTGTCCCGCGGCGGCAGAGCCACCGTAGCGGCCGACAGGGGACAACACAGCCGGAGAATGCCGTTCGGCGCCGCGCATCGCCTCCTAGCTCTCCGCATGTCCCTGCCATGCCAGCGCACGCCCGTGGCACCATCGACATGGCCCGGCAAGCACAGAACGTGCTCCCTGCTGCCGACGGGCCTGCGCCGCCCCGTTCCGTCGAGCTCACCCCAAAGCGCCTAACCCGAGCTTGGTTAGCACGTAAATGGAGTCAGTGGACCCACACGACGGCGCTCAACCCCTAAACAACCCCGACCAATGCCCTGCACCGCCATAAACTTCGCCGGAGAACCCCGTTCTCAGCCACCGCCTCGGACCGCCTATATAAAGGGCTCCCGAGCTCGCCCTCGAACACACACCCCCTATGCACCTCACCAGCACCCTGCCAGGCCACCAGGGGGACCTCGAGGAGGTCTTCTTCCCCCGCTCTGGCCGCCTCGTTCCGCCTCGGCCTCCACCACGATTCACTCCGGTGAGGCCATCTCCGGCGCCCTAATCACGTCAACTACCCCCTCCTGCTACCGCAAGTCTAACCCCCTCCTCAATTTCATCTCCGCAGCACTCTCCGACGAGACCCACGACCACCCGAACCGCCGTCCGGCAGAGCAGGAGCCGCCGTTGACGCGGTGCTCACCGGCGACCACCACCACTACCAACCGACGCGGAATGACGCCCTGAACATGGAGGTACCTTCCGATCCTCCTTCCTCGCCGTGGATCGCCGCCAGCGACCTCCGCAACTCTCGGGCTCCGATGAGCTATGTCTTTCACGTTTGAATTTTCAAACCTGACGGGTGGGACCCGCCTGTCAGCCTCTCTTTTTCTTTTAAACGAACCGTTTTCTGAAAGCGTATTCTGGGAAATGCGCTTTCTAAATAGAATCATTTTCTGCACTTTTCTATTCTGCCCCCTGAGAGTTTTCTATTTCATTACCGAAAGGTCCCTGGATTAAAACCCTTGTAACTTTTAAACAGAGAAGGATTTTTGATTGATTCTTTTTCTGTTTTATTTAAAATTTTGTCTAGTTTATTTTAAGATTTATTTCAAAAAATTGCAGACAACTTTTTGGTACTGTTTTTGAAACTATTTATTGATTCAAAAATATTTTTATTAGGATGTTGGAGAGAGCAGAAAGCCTTCAAAAGCCTTAGGATGCACCTCACCACCCCACAACTTGAAGGCAAGCATTCCGAACCCCGGCATAATATATTTATGTGTTTGATGACACGTTTATAACATCACCTCACTTTGGAGAAACTTGTTATTTCATGTGATATGATCATATGCATGGGTGCATATTAGCGATTTCCATGCTGTTGGAAATGAACACACTTGTGATGATATTCATCCTCATGTGCCTTACATGAATACCTGCAGGAACCCGGGAAAACCTCTGTCTTGGGTAGGCATGAGTTTGTTGCCGGTCTCCGTCGGGACGGTTATGTCTGGTATGGCATGGTAAGGTGATATGAGCGGTGACTCTGTTGGTTGATATATATTCGTTATGCTAATCATGCAGGGAATACTTAAACCTCCTGAGTCGACCATAGATCGAGTCTTGTTCCAGTAACCCCCATACTTGTTTCGTACTACCACTCGTCTCTACAACAAGTAGAGAACGGTTCAGTAAGTTGTCAACCTCTTTCTAGCACACACTGTACAGAGAGGCCAGGGTGGAAGATACCGGTTGTAGCTGGTAGGCAGGCCACCTGGTCCGGGGGCATGGGTGTTTCCGGTTGAGACCGAGAGGGGAGGCCACCCCTTAGAGCGCGCGATATAAATTTGATCCCATGCTACGCGAGGTTGTAGCCTCCCCACTTAGAGTTTGCTTGACAGGTGTCGTGGGTGATTCCAGACACGTGTGAGTTAAGCTGGTATGTGCAAGTTAGGTGGTTTTCAACAAAAAGACCGTAGACGAAATTAGTCCCGATGGACTAAAGAAATCCGTTACTCGTGGGTAATGAGTACATCCTCTGCAGAGATTAAACCTATTCGAATAGTCGTGTCCGTGGTTAAGGATTACAGTCTGGGATGCGTCAAGTGTCGGTCTTAGTGTCAGTCTTCGGAGGTGAAACTGTTAAACCAGAACGGGAATTACTACTTGTTACTTGTGAATATTATGATTATTATTATTGCTGACTATCCCGTGACATTACTGTTATCATCGAGTATCTTTGGGATGGTTCTACCTCTGGGATATTCACTATGATTGTTTCTTTCAAAGCCCTTTATGTGGTGTCGCTCAGACGCCCGACTGTGGCATTTCTTTTAAAGCCCTTTATGTGGTGTCGCTCAGACGCCCGACTGTGGCATTTCTTTTAAAGCCCTGTATGTGGTGTTGCTCAGACGCCTAACTGTGGCATTTGTTTTAAAGCCCTGTATGTGGTGTCGCTCAGACGCCTGACTGTGGCATTTCTTTTAAAACCCTGTATGTGGTGTCGCTTAGACGCCCGACGGTGGCAATTCTTTTAAAGCCCTTTATGTGGTGTCGCTCAGACGCCCGACTGTGGCATTTCTTTTAAAGCCCTGTATGTGGTGTCGCTTAGACGCCCGACGGTGGCAATTCTTTTAAAGCCCTTTATGTGGTGTCGCTCAGACGCCCGACTGTGGCATTTCTTTTAAAGCCCTGTATGTGGTGTCGCTCAGACGCCCGACTGTGGCATTTCTTTTAAAGCCCTGCATGTGGTGTCGCTTAGACGCCCGATGGTGGCATTTCTTTTAAAGCCCTTTATGTGGCGTCACTTCAGATGCCCGATCGGTGCCTTTTATTATTAATGTGTTATTGCAATTCCATAAATAACCTGCTTACATGCTTCAGAGATTTACTTACCTTTCTGACTGACGTCATGAGCATGAAAATGATTTTTAGCACATCATTATTATATTATTCATGTGTTCATAATGTTTGCGAGTACATTCAAAGTACTCACTGGCTTGTCCCTGGCTATTGTCTTGGCGAGATTTCTTGCGCGAAGAGGAGCGACCGTGAGGACAACCCCGGAACCCATGTTGTGGTGATAGCAGCCCCGCGAAGATAGGAGTTAACCTGGTCAGCTGTTCCCGTGGGAAATGGAGTCCCATAGACACTGACGATTCACAGCCCGCTTCCGCCATCAACCACTAGGAACCATTTGTTATACTCATAGACCAGAATGGTCTTGTACTGCATATTTTGTATTTGCTTGGAATTTCTGTATCAAGTTGGTGCCTCATCAGCTAACAGTAATCCTGGGGCTGATGAGCACGACGATCTCTTTCTGGAATTTGATACCCGGAAAACCGGTCGTGACAATTCATTTGTGCTAGGGTTTCGGTCAATCCCCATTTTAGGTTTAAGAGAAATTTAAACATGATGCAACACAAGACTAGCTAACCCAGAGCAGACCAAAACTAGGGATGTGACAGCTAGCCCGAGCGTGACTCACGAGCGAGCCGCCGCGCTGGCCTTCACTCGAGCCAGATGGCTGGCCTTAGCGTGGCGCGCACGAGCAAGCCGCCGCGCTGCCGTGCCAATCTAGCTAGCAAACCTTGCAGACAAGCAGCTGGACGGAGCTATCTTGGCTAGCTAGCGGCCGCGAGCGCTAGACGGAGCTGGCATCCGGGCAGCCGCAACATGGGCTCCGCACCACCGGCGATTTTGACCTCGCCTTCTGCCAGCGGTGGTAGATGCGTCCCATGGCCGAGGATGACTAGGTGGATGGGCCGGAGGTAGGAGGTCACTCGGGGATTTTTGTGCAGACTGACATGTAGGTCCCACAAGTCATAACGCCCGGTCGAATAGAAGGCATTGACTTAATGGGCGACATGGGCCCTGTTAGAGGTTAGAGTTAGATTCTAACCCTGAACTAACTCTAACCAAAGTGGTGTTTGGATGGCAGGGTTAGATAGACAACAAATGTATCCAAACTGGGCCATGGGTTGAAACGTGCCTATAATGGCACTTTGTAGAGTAGTCGTTTCTTGGTAGGCCTGGTTGGTAAGAGCATGTACAATGGTTGATAATGTAGTCTTATCTTAAGTCTGCCACGTATGCAAGTGGTAGTAGTTTCTAGGCATTTTAGTGGTTTCTTGCATTACTAGGGGTTTCTTGTAAGGAACAATGTACATACTACTAGCGACAAAAGGAGATTCTAGGTTGCGTTGTACTCCAACGAGTACTACTAGTGGCCGCGGGAGTGTATACCTCGTTTTGTGGGTTCAATCCCGGCCGAACGCATGGTGGCCTTTTTTAAAATAGTAACTTCACTGCGAGCCAATATTTTACACGGCTAGTTTGAGTTTTGAAGTCAAAAGGACGTGCGGCACCACAATCTGGGTGCACTGGATAGCCTAGCCACGTGAACGGGTTTTCCTTCCCAGCATCTCGTGGCTCGCGTGCTCGCCCCAGCCGCACCTCGCTTGCAGCTTCCTCATCAGCTAGTAGCATATTTAAACCAGTGCCTCCCAATTAAGCCCGAGGAGCCGGAAAAGCCTGGCGGGGCCTTGGGAACTATGCAATATGGCTCTGTACGTAAAGTGCTCTACTACTACTCTATAGCTTGTGGAGTTGCACGCATGGACTTCACTCCATTATCGGCTCTACTATAAAAGAAATTCCTCTTGACGTGTTTTTTTGAAACGGAGGCAAAAGCTTTGCTTCATCTCATTCATAAAGAAGGAACTACTAACAAAGTTCGATGAGATCCATTACACCTCCACAAATGGAAGCGAAAAGCCTAGTCTTGCTGTATCAAATAACTCAAATGTTCTGCCCCCGCAGTAACCATTGCTGATAAACAGGCTGCTAGTGTGTGCGTGAGAGGAGCAGCTAAGTAGGCCAGCTACGTGAGAGGAGCGGCTGAATAGAGCACCGAGAGTACCCACTAGGCCACTACGCAAGTGTACTTTCCCTGCATTGATAGTACATCGATGGTTCTAGAGAACAGTAGTGCCCTCCACTTCCAACTGTAGCTCCTTGGCCCTGAGATTCAAGAGTTCAAAACTGGTGCACTATACTAGACTAGACTATAAGTACAGTACATCGCACTACTAGTTGAGAAAAAGTAGTACTAGTACTACTACAGTACGAGTACGTACTCCTCCGTCACATAATGTAAGACGTTTTTTGACACTAGTTGGTGTGTACAAAAAATAGCAAAATCATACCCAAAATTTCTTAATCCACGCCAAAAACTACTACCTAGTGCCAAAAATTTCTTACTAGTGCTAATATTTATAGTATAATGCAATCGCATAACGTTCCATAATGCTAGTACTAGTAGTAAATAGTAGCCTCACCCCTTCGCTAAGGAACGCTCTACAATTGGAAGGGACGAGGCCCTGTGGTTACTATGCTCTTATCTCCTCCTCGCCAGTTCCCCTCCCCCCGAAGAGAAGGCAGTTCTCGCTGCTCCCATGGATTCGCCAGGCGGTTCTCCTCCTCGTCGGGGCTGGGAGAGCTTGGACGATGATTCTCTGGGAGAAATCGCACGCCGCTCCGACGTCTTCACCGCCGCAAGACTCGGTGCTTCCTGCACCAACCTTTTCAAGACGGTGCTTAAACAAGCATGGGAAAACGCCATGCTTGTTGGTCTTCCATGCTTCCTCGAGGAGAAGGTTCTTCTATGGGACAATCCTTCAAACAATCCACCGCTCCCTGGCCATGGTTGCACGTTGACTCCGCTAGAGTTGCCGATATTGAGAGGTAGTCGGATTTTGTCCGATGAGCAGGTCAGTAATGGAGTTTGATCATGTAGTACTTAGTTATTCCATTTCCATCCCGTAATTTCTCCACTTCCCACCGTCTTATATATAGGTCTGGGTCGATGCCAACGAAGATTGGCTTGCATACCTCCGGCCAGATACCACCATCATTTTGCACAACATCCACAGCAGTGCGGCTGTTCTGGTAGACCCCTTCTCCACCATTGGGATCGGCCTTCCGGACTGGCTGGGCTTGAATACGTATGATGATGCCTACATGAGTGTAGGATTGTAAGTATGTCTAGAGGGGGGGTGATTTGACTACTTGACCAATTAAATACTTAACCTTTTCCCAATTTTAGTCTTTGGCAGATTTTAGCAATCTTCACACAATTAAAGCAAGCATGCAAAGAGTATATGAGCAGTGGAAAGTAAAGCATGCAACTTGCAAGAATGTAAAGGGAAGGGTTTGGAGAATTCAAACACAATTGGAGACACGGATGTTTTTGTCGTGGTTCCGATAGGTGGTGCTATCGTACATCCACGTTGATGGAGACTTCAACCCACGAAGGGTAATGACTGGAGAGTCCACGGAGGGCTCCACCCAAGAAGGGTCCACGAAGAAGCAACCTTGTCTATCCCACCATGGCCGTCGCCCACGAAGGACTTGCCTCACTAGCGGTAGATCTTCATGAAGTAGGCGATCTCCTTTCCCTTACAAACTCCTTGGTTCAACTCCACAATATTGTCGGAGGCTCCCAAGTGATACCTAGCCAATCTAGGAGACACCACTCTCCAAGAAGTAACAAATGGTGCGTTGATGATGAACTCCTTGCTCGTGTGCTTCGAATGGTAGTCTCCCCAACACTCAACTCTCTCTCACAGGATTTGGATTTGGTGGAAAGAAGATTTGAGTGGAAAGCAACTTGGGGAAGGCTAGAGATCAAGATTCATATGGTAGGAATGGAATATCTTGGCCTCAACACATGAGTAGGTGGTTCTCTCTCAGAAATGGTAAGTTGGAAGTGTAGGTTTGTTCTGATGGCTCTCTCCACGAATGAAGAGGAGGTGGAGGGGTATATATAGCCTCCACACAAAATCTAACCGTTACACACAATTTACCAATCTCGGTGGGACCGAATCAACAAACTCGGTCAGACCGATTTAGTAAACCTTGTGACCGTTATGGTTTTCGGTGGGACCGACATGCAACTCGGTAGGACCGATATGGTTAGGGTTAGGACATAACATAATCTCGGTGAGATCGATTACACAAACTCGGTGGGACCAATTTTGGTAATAAGCTAACCAGAGAGTTGGTCAGGTAAACTCGGTGGGACCGGTTCGCTCATTTCAGTGAGACCGAAATGTTATGAAAGGGAAACAGAGAGTTTACATTGCAATCTCGGTGGGACTGATCGCTCATCTCGGTGGTACCGAAACATTACAAAGGGAAACAGAGGAATTACAATCCCATCTCGGTGAGACCGATTTGCCTAGGGTTTGTGGCAGTGGCTATGACATCTCAACTCGGTGGCGCCAGGTAGAAAGATTCGGTGGGGCCAAGTTTGACTTTTGGTTTGGGTCATATGTGGATATGAGAAAGTAGTTGAGGGTTTTTGGAGCATATCACTAAGCACTGTGGAGCAAGAAACTCATTAAGCAACACCTCATCCCTCCTTGATAGTATTGGCTTTTCCTATAAACTCAATGTGATCTTGGATCACTAAAATATAAAATGTAGAGTCTTGAGCTTTTGTGCTTGAGCCAATCCTTTTATCCTTAGTATTTTGAGGGATCCACTTTCCTCATCCATGCCATGCCATTCGTTGAGCTTTTCCTGAAATGTTCATCTTGGAATGATGTTAGCTCAATGAGCTATATGTTGTTAGGAATTACCAAAACCACCTATGGATAGTTGCACTTTCAATCTCCCCCTTTTTGGTAATTGATGACAACATATAGATCAAAGCTTCGATAAATGATAATAAGAGTGAAAAACATCGTCGCTTTGAGAAGTATGTGATAAGCAAAAGGTCCCCCTAAATTTGTGCATAGTTTTAAGATTTGCTTTGGACTGCAAATGCACAAAGAGTTAGGCTCAAGGTTTACTCTTCCATGTCACATACATCTTGGTGGAGCGCTCAAAATAATAAAGATTGAATACATGCACTCATCACCAAGCAAAGTGAATGATCACATAGAGATAAATGGGATAATGTCATCCAACAAGCATAAATGTAGCATATGATCAAACACATGATCATCATTGTATCACGCAGACAATAAAGTAGTATCTCAAGCAAGCAAAAGCAAATAAAGTTTAACCACCAAAGCAAGAGAGAACAAAAAAAACACTCTCTCTCGAAGCCTATGATCTATACATTTTTCTCCCCCTTTGGCAACAAGTTACCAAAAAGTTCATAGAAAAAGCATAGTGCTAGATCGACTCTCAAGCTTGATCTTCAGGTGGTGGTGTAGAGATGGATCCTTGGACGAAGACTTCAGTTGATGTGGAAGGAGCTGGAGGTGTAGGTGCTGAAGCTGGTTGCACTGGAGCTGTAGGAGCTGTAGCTGGTGCAGATGAAGTGGCTCTGGTGTCTGCCACTGGCACTGCAGCTGATCTCTGAGCTCTAGGCACTCTGGCAAATGCATCTGTGGTTGTCTTGCCCTTCCTCTCCTGCATATCATCCTGAAGCTTCCCAACAACAGACTGGATCTCAGTTACCTTCACATCCAAGTCATAGAACTTCTGCTCCATGATCCTCTCCACGCTCTCCTGGTTTTGAGTCCAGGTGGCCAGCCCTTTCTCAATCCTCAGAGTGGATGCAATCAAGTAGCCTAGTTGATCTTGTTTGCTCTTCAAAAAGTATTGAGATGCCTCTTCCATTGTTGGCATCTTGGTAGCCTTCTCTGTCCTTGCCTTCTCCTTCTTTGCTTGAGCATGCACAGAAGATGGTTCATCTTCATTCATAACCACTTTGTTGTCCTCAAAGCCTAGATAGATAGCAAAGTGTTCCTTGTCCAATTGGTATGTGCCTGTGCCCATCCTGAAGTTAATCAGCTCCTGGATTTGTGGGGCATACCCACAACTTCTCTTCTGGTCTGCTGCCGTCCTCTTGATAGTCTCAACTATGAGGCTCATGACCTTGAACTTTTGAGGCACATCAAATATGTGTAGCAGATTGATAGCATGGTCTCTGATCATGTTGTGGTCACTTGACTTGGGAAAGAGTGTATGCTTGAGGATCCAGTTGATGGTTGGCAGTCCTGACAGAAGGAAATGTACAGACCCAAACTTATGAGTTTCAAGAGCTTTATCTGGGATCTCCTTGTACATGTGTGCCATAGAATTGTGATCCTTCTTCTTCTTGGCATAGGCATCCAAGTCATCTTCACTCTCCTTTGGGGCATTAATCAGATTTGCCCATTCCTTAATAGTTTACTGGTACCTTGTACCTTCAGACATCCATACTATCCTGCCATCTGGATAGAAGTGTGCTGTGGAGTAGAATTGCATTATGAGCTCATCATTCCACTTTGTGAACTTATGTCCAACAAAGTCTGCAACTCCACAAGCACTGAAGCTATCATACACTCCAGGATAGTGTTCCTCATTCTCCTTGATGTATTTCCAATCCACCCACCTCATGTCACACACAATTGGCTTCTTGTCCAGCAGCACAGTCTCATAGAAATCAAGTTGTTTCTTAGTGTGGAACCTGTAGTCAACATCAGTCCTTCTCCTGATTTCAAAAGGATCAGACAATCTCCACTATCTAAGTCCCGCATCCTTCCTCGGCTTCATGTTCACAGCCACAGGATGCGCATCATTGTGTTCTGGAATCTTAGGTTTCAGCTTTCTCAGAACTTGTCCTTCTTCTTCTTCTTCTTCAGCAACTTCAGGCACTGGGGCCTTGTTCTTCTCAATAGTTGGTATGCTTCTAGTATTCCTCTTAGGTGCAGTCTTGGGCTTGGAGGCATCTTTGGGTGCTTCTTTGGGCTTTGATGATGCAGCCCCTGACCTAATAGCATCACCCATAAGCTTTTGAGCCTTGGGTGCTAGTGCAGCAACCTCTTCTTCCTCTTCCTCTTCCATCATGGAAGGCTGTCCAACAACTCTAGCCATGGTCTTCTTGACCCTTTCTTTCCTCTTCTTCCCTTCTGCAACAGCCTCTTTGGGATCAGATGTCTCAGGTACTTGAGTAGAGGCTCTGGCTTTTGACATGAGAGTTCTCTTTGCAGGCACTTTGATCTGCATACCAGGCTTAGTGGTTGCAGCTGTGCCATATTCCTTTTTGAGCACTTTCTTCTTGGAAGTGGCCTCATCCTCAACTGCCACATAGTCTTCATCCTCAGATTCTGAGGTTTTATTCTTTCTGGCCCTGGTGACATCTTTGGGCAAGTTGCTTGGGGTGCTCCTGTTGCCATCATCTGAGGTGCAAGAGGGACTAGTGCCCTCACTCATGTGAATCTGCTCCTCTGACTAGTTCTGGCTGTCACTTTGATCAGACATATTGAAAATACTGACTACAAACCCTGTGAATAGATATAGATGAGATAGAGTGGATGAGCATCACAAAATGCCGAGGTTTTTGCAAAAGAATGATTCAAAAACTTAGTTTTAGTTTTCCACAGAAAGCATTTCGGATTAACCGATTTTGCAAACTCAGTGATACTGAAGCAGCTTTTGGGACCTAAACTAGTGATCCCGGTTAGACCGAGTCACAGTTTGGTGGCACCGAGACTGCTAGGGTTTCACAGAGTCCTGAACTTGGTCACACCAATTTGCAATTCTTGGTTAGACCGAGAATCACTTGTGCAATGGCCTTAGCCGAATCGGTGGAACCGAGTTCTACAACTCGGTGGGTCCGAGATGGTTTCGGCAGAAACCTAACCCTAAATTTTCAATTCACTTTAATCTAAGGATTGTTTTGACTGGATAGAATCGTTTCAATCGTGGCAAGAATCGTGATGAACACAATATGCTACGAATATGACGGGGATAGCACTGTGATCGAGTCCATACCCTAGCTTGGCGATGAACTCGCTATGGCGGCAACGGCGGGGTTGAATTCCGTTGACAGCGGCGGAAACTAGCGACTGCAGGCGGCTGGTGACGAAGTCGATGATCCGGAGACCCAGGTGGCAGAGCGAGCTATGCGCGGGCGAAGGGGTTTGGAGAAAGTTATCCAAATTTTGCCCGTGAGTATATATAGCCCGACCCTGTCGGTGTGACCGAGTGGAACAACTCGGTGGCACCGAGATGCATAAATATTGACAGTTACAGCAACTCGATGAGACCGAAAAGTTCAAATTGGTTGCACCGAGATTGAAAACCTAGAACGACTTAGTGATCTTGGTATGACCGAAATGGAAGAATCGGTCAGACCGAAACGCACAAAGAAGTTTTGGAAGTTTAACTCTATGACGAATCGGGGACTCCAAGTGCTCCTCACACAGAGTGGTTCGAAACTGACTTGATCAAATTTTGTGATGTAGCATGAATAGAGTTTGAGCCAAGAAAAGCATAGATATCTAGAGAAGGTTCTTAGGCATTCTTGTTCATCCACTTGGCAAAAGAAAAAGAAGCCAATCAATCAAAGCAACAAGTGGATGTCCTCGAATGAGTTAAATATGCAACCAACATGCTCACACAATAAAACTGCAAATGAAATATGTGACAAAGCATGCACAACCAAATCTAGCATCTATCAAACAATTGGCGATGACTAGGTCATATATATATGAGTATATTGACTTAGGAGTCAAATGAGAACATTTGATCATAGGTCATACTCATCGTTTAAGCTCAAGTGGGGTTACCACTTTTACATAATGCATTGATGTGTTCACACCATTAGAGTTGCTTTGACTCAATTTTTAGAGTTAAGATCCCCCTAGATGTGAGATCCCCCTTTAGAGGGATGAACTAACCTTGGGTTTTGTCGATGATGACTTCATGTAGGTCTTGAAGATGTGGATGCTCAATGTTGATGAAGATCATTTGGAGCAATCCTTTGGAGTGAGTTGCACTTTCAATACCTACACGAGTTAGTCCCACAAGGAACAAACAAGGATATCCATAGACATAGAGTGATGCACACATAAGATGATGTCCATGAAAGCATTAGGTTACCTTGTCCCTTGTCTTACCAACAAGAGGGTTTGAGACTCCTTGTACTAGTGCAAGATGTGGAAGTTGATTGCACTTGTTGTTGCCAAAATGATATGAGTGAAATATGTTGGCGGAGTCACCCTCAAGAACTCTCTAGTTCTTCTTCTTTGGGATCCACATCATCTTGATGGGAATCCTTGGAGTTGTAGTCGTACTTGATGAAGAAGAACTTGACGATGTCTTGGGAACCCACTTGACCAAGGCCTTGGGAGCTGCTTCAAATGCATCAATCTCCTCTTGAAGCTTGTACTTGCCTTTTTGCTTGTGGTCTTGTGGTGGAAGATCATCTTGAGCTTGTGTTCCCTTGAAGGAAGTAGGATCATACTTCTCTTGTTGTGGAACAAACTTCGTCTTGGGATATTGATCTTCTTCCCACTCAACTCCATTGGCATTGAACTTTCGTTCAAAACCAACACCTTGGTTCTTCCGGTGCCTTCCTTGCTTCGTACAATTTCCTCAAATTGCTTACTCCCGGCAAGGCTCTTGTAAACACCTTTCTCTATAATTCCCTTCAATAAGCTATTTTCTTGCTCAAGTGTAACTTGGCTAAGAGAATCATTAGTGGAATCAAGAGAACTACTAGAAGCAACAATATTGGATTTAACATGATTATTGTTACTACTAGAGGAAGAATCTTTCTTGTTCTTGTTAATGGACTTGACTTGAGGCATGTAAGTTGATAAGAGTAAACGCTTGGCAATGTAAGAAGAACTTTTCTTACGGAGATCATCATTGATTGCCTTTAAGAACTCATGCTCTTGCTCAAGGTTGAGCTTTTCAAAGCGTAACTTCTCGTGAGCCCTTAAAAGTTCTTGATGATCTTCTAAGATAGTTTCATGAGCTAACTTAAGAGTGTTTAGTTCTTTAGTTAGAAGCTCGATCTTCTCCTTATCATTGTCATTCGTTTTATCTTGATTAGCATGATTAATTGACGTTTCATCATAGTATTCATCACTAGAGTTGTCAACAAGTAAATCATCATCACCTAACAAGTCATCTTCATCACTATTGAAATCAACATACTCGGGGTGTGTTACCTTCGACCCTTTAGCCATGAAGCATATTCCAAGTCCTTCATTTGGTGAATCAAATATGTCATAGGAGTTGGTTCACACAAGCGCTAGATCGGCAACACCTTCATCTTGAGTATGTTCGGAGTCGGAGTGATAGCTTCTCTCGGAGTGATGTTCAGAGTCGGAACCGGATACCCATTCACCAACATGAGCTTGATGTCTTCGTTTTGTATAGCTCCTTGATGACTTGTCCTTCCTTTCCGAATCCTTTCTTCTTCGGGATGTTCTTCGTTCATCACGATCATCTCTACTCCTTCTCTCTCTTGGCGGTGATTCTTCTCTTCTACTTCTTCTCTTGGGAGAATCTTCTCTTCTTTTGTGGGGTGTCGTACACTCATTGGAATAGTGTCTGGGTCTCCCATAATTGTAGCAATTGCGCTCTCGACTAGAAGATCTTTTGTCATTGTAGGACCTTGACTTAGAGATTCTCTCTTTGCTTCTACTCTTGTAGAATTTGTTGAAGTTCTTCCCCATTAAGCTCAATTCTTCATTGAAGGTTTGTTTCTCACTTGATGATGTAGGGGCTTCACATGAGGCTTTGTAAGCACCACTTGACTTGTTGCGAAGTTCCTCCTTATCCTTGAGTGACATCTCATGAGCAACAATTCTTCCAATGACCTCCGTTGGCTTGAGATTCTTGTAATTTGGCATCATTTGGATCAATGTGCACATGGTATCATATTTTCCATCTAATGCTCTTAGGATCTTCTTGATGATGAATCTATTGGTCATCTCTTCACTTCCTAAGCCCGCAATCTTATTTGTGATAAGAGCAAGCCTAGAGTACATTTCAGCGACACCTTCACCATCCTTCATTTTGAACTTGTCAAGTTGACTTTGGAGCACATCCAATTTGGATTCCTTGACGGAGTCGGTACCTTCATGCATATCAATCAAAGTATCCCAAATTTCCTTTGCATTCTCAAGACGGCTGATTTTGTTGAATTCTTTGGGGCACAATCCGTTGAAGAGGATATCACAAGCTTGAGCGTTGTATTGCAACATCTTCTACTCATCCGCGCTAGCTTCACGGGTCGGTTCTCTCCCATCAAAGAATTCACCTTGCAAGCCAATACACACAATAGCCCAAACGGCGGGGTTATGTCCGAGAATATGCATTTTCATATTATGCTTCCAACTAGCAAAATTCGTACCATCAAAGTAAGGACCTCTACGGTGATAATTTCCCTCGCTAGACGCCATACTATCCTAGGTTGTGAAACCAAGGCTATGACCACCAAAAGCTATGGAAATCAAAGCAAATGGAGACCAAAGCTCTGATACCACTTGTAGGATCAGAAGTATGTCTAGAGGGGGGGTGATTAGACTACTTGACCAATTAAAAACTTAACCTTTTCCCAATTTTAGTCTTTGGCAGATTTTAGCTATCTTAGCACAAGTCAAGCAATATTCACACAATTCAAGCAAGCATGCAAAGAGTATATGAGCAGCGGAAAGTAAAGCATGCAATTTGCAAGAATGTAAAGGGAAGAGTTTGGAGAATTCAAACACAATTGGAGACACGGATGTTTTTGTCGTGGTTCCGATAGGTGGTGCTATCGTACATCCACATTGATGGAGACTTCAACCCACGAAGGGTAACGGCTGCGCGAGTCCACGGAGGGCTCCACCCAAGAAGGGTCCACGAAGAAGCAACCTTGTATATCCCACCATGGCCGTCTGTCACATCCCTAATTCTGGTCTGACGTAGGCTAGCTTCACGTGTGCATCATGTTTAAATTCAAATGAAACTTGAATTGAGGAATTTTCAAAAGCCTCAAAAAACCTCTAAAAATAACCAACATTTAAATCTTCTCAAATGAGTCCAAGAAAATGTTCCTGTTATTCTATAGAAATATTGGTAAGAGGTAAAATTCAAACCAATATTTTTGGAGTCACAGAAATATTTATTTTGGCCATTTGAATTAATCCAATAACTATTTGCTTTGGATTTATATTTAGTATATATTAAATATGACTCCAATCATTCTGGAAGTTTGTGAGTGGCTTTGTATATATTTTAGCAAGCCATATAATAACCTACAGAATTTATTAAAATGATTTAGTTGCTAAACTAAATCAAAATAGAGGAAGAAAAATAGATAACAGCAACAAATAAAAGAGAGAGAGAATCTTACCTGGCCTCACCCGTGCAGCCCACCAACCGGCCCAACACTATAGCTGACCGGCCCAACCCACTACCGCCACCTCCCCTGTCGTCTTCCTCCTTTGCCAGGAGGACGGGCGCGTGCCCGACGCGCACGCACCGCTGTGCGCCACCTCCTGCTTGCCGCCGATCGCCTAGAGTTGGCTAAGGGCGCCACGCAACCCCTCCGGCCCCTCTCACTCTCCCCCGTCCTCACCCTCTTCCCTGGATCTCTCTCTCACTCACCCAAACGCAGCCGTCGCCGCCGACGAGCTCCCCCATGGCCACAGCCATCTCCGAGCCCCTCCGACGCGCCCCGACCTCCACCGTGACGCCCCCTTCCTCTCCACCGAGCCGCGCCCCGCCGGAAGCCCTACAGCGTTGTCCACGGCATCATCTTCAACCTCTGGCCGCCGGCGAACTCTTCGGGGATTCGCGAGCTCCAGTCCCTCCCCGGCCTCGCCATTGCCTCTACCGGATTCGCCGTGAGCCCCTGCCTCTTTCCCCTCTCTCCCCATGCTCGTCCGTGCCTTCTAGCCACCATGGCCATCGGAGCCGATTGCTCCTTGCCGCCGGCCATGTTGCCACCGCGACTATGGCCGTGCAAGCACGCGTCCGAGCTTACCACTAAGCTCACCGCACTCCCGCGAGTCGAACACGACCATCCACGGCTCCTCCCGTGCCCCGCACCGCCCACACCGTTGTTGCCCGAACTCCGGCCGCCGCCTAGCTCGCTGCCGCTGTCGACTCAGGCCGTCCCAACTGTTGCCGCCACCACCACTACATGCGCGGGAGCCCCAGCTATGCATAGGACCAAACCACGGTCGATTTGGTCTACCGTGGGCAAAATCCGAGCACCTCCGCCGTCTCTGGCGTCGCCGGCAACGAACCGTGGACCAAGTCCGGCGAGGTTGACTCGTTTGACCTGGGGTTTGACCCCCCTGGGTCATTGACGCGTGGGCCATGCCCTATTTAGTTTAGGTCTAGGTTTAATTAGCACTAATTAACTTAGTTAATTAGTTAACTCTTTGACAAGTGGGCCCAGGCTCTAATTAACCTAGGTTAGTGCTAACCTAAGGCTAACTAACTCTGTTAGTTAGTTGTTACACTGACATGTGGGTCCCAGCCGTTAGGTTTGACCTGGGCTGGCACCTTTGACTTGCTGACGTCACCCTGACGCAATGCTAACGCATTAATTCAATTATTGGAATTATTCTTATTCAGGAAATTCCAAAAATGTCCTAAAATTCTAAGAATCATATAAAATCAACCGTAGCTCCAAATCAAATAATTTATATATGAAAAATGATCAGAAAAATCCAATCTATCCATCTGCACTGGTTTCATGCATGTTAGAACACAATAACCTTGCTGTTTAGGTGAAACAAGTTAATGCACTATTATGACCTCTTAAAATGGGTTTGCATTTGAATCTATGGTTCAAATGGACTCATCTCAATCTATTCTAGCTTGCATTAGCCAAAACACATTCTTATTTCCATATCATAGCATGCATCATATTGTGCATTGCATTGATCGTGTTTCTTCTCTGTTTGTCGGTGTTGTTCCCCCTCGGTAGACGTTGTATCGACGTTGTGATCGTTGACACTGATGAAGACTCATTGCTATCTTCAGAAGTGCCAGGCAAGCAAAACCCCCTTGTTCATTCCGATACAATCCCACACTCTCAGTCCTGCTCTCTTTTACTGCATTAGGACAACAACAATTCATCTGTTACTTGCTGCGGTAGCTGAACCCCTTTATCCCCTGCATGACCTATCATTGCCAGAGTAAATAGATGAAACCCACTAGCATGAGTAGGAGTTGTTTGAGCCCTGTTGTGCCTACTCATTCATGCTTGTTTGTTATGCCTGCTACTGCTTAGAGTTGAGTCAGGTCTGATTCATCGGGGATGAATCAGAGGTGTGTGAACATGTCCTACTGTGTGTGAGCTAAGTGTGTGAACACGATTTGGTAAAGGTAGCGGTGAGAGGCCATGTAGGAGTACATGGTGGGTTGTCTCATTGAAGCCGTCCTTAGGAACTGAGTTCTGTGTTTGTGATCCATGAAACAACTACTACCATGCATTGGGCCCTGAAATATGACCCCGCTCGACTTCTTAATCACCCTTGTCCTCTGTCCAGGAGATGCAAGTAGTTTCTGGTGTTTGTAGTATGCTAGAGGCCGTGGGCAGCGCTGACCCGAGGGGTGGGCTGTGATGCGGTAGGCACGTGGCACGGTGTACCAGGCGCCCGTTTGGTGTCTTGGGAACCCTACACACATCGTTCGGGGCCGTATGTGGAAACTTCGGCCGGACTCCCTACGGGTGGAACCTGAATAGGCGATAAACCTGGACTAGAGACTTGAGTGTTTAGGTAGGTCGTGGTCTACACCCACGTCGGCTTTCGCTTGAAGTCTGTCGAGCACATGCCGTGTGCAGACGCTAAGTGGTGGAAACATGTATGAAGAAGTACACCCCTGCAGGGTTAACATCATCTATTCGAATAGCCGTGTCCGCGGTAAAGGACTTCTGGGTTGCCTATAACAGTTCATAGACAAATGAAAGTGGATACTCTAAAATACGCAAGATAAGCGTGAGTGCTATGAATGGCATTCTCGTAGGGAGACGGGAGCGGATCCATAGTGGTGTATTGGTATGGTGAACACGTGGACTCGTGTGCGCCACCTCAAAGTAGTTACTTGCAGTCGTAGTTCAGGATAGCCACCGAGTCAAAGGTGGGTTGCTGCAGTTAAACCCCACCATCCCCTTTGTTGATAATGATGCATATGTAGATTGTTCTGATGTAAGTCTTGCTGGGTACATTTGTACTCACGTTTGTCTATTTTATGTTTTTGCAGAGAGACTTCAGTCTCACTAATAGTTCCACGTGGACTTCGACATTTAGCTTGTTACCTCAGCTACGATCTTGTGCCCTCGGCAGGATCTTGTAGATCGTCAGGCTTCTCAGCCTTTTTCATTTGTAGACGTCTGTACTCAGACATGTTAAGCTTCCGCATGTGCTTTGACTTGTATGCTCTGAATGTTGGGTCGTGAGACCCATGTTTGTAATATCTCGCTCCTCGGAGCCTATTGAATATAAATACTTGAGTTGTAGAGTCATGTTGTGATGCCATGTTGTATTTGCACATATCGAGCATATTGTGTGTATGTTATTGAAATGTTTGGTATGTGTGGGATCTGACTATCTAGTTGTTTATCCTTAGTATCCTCTCTTACCGGGAAATGTCTCCTAGTGCTTCCACTGAGCCATGGTAGCTTGCTACTGCTCTGGAACACTTAGGCTGGTTGGCATGTGTCCTTCTTCGTTCCTGTGTCTGTCCCTACGGGGAAATGTCACGCGATGAATACCAGAGTCCTGTTAGCTCACTACAGCCCGGTTTACCAGAGTCCTGCTAGCCTAGTGCTACAGCCCGGATTCACTCGCTGATGACCGACACGTTCGATGCTGGGTCATGGATGCCTGTCCCTGTAAGTCTGTGCCACTTTGGGTTTACGACTAGCCATGTCAGCCCGGGCTCCTTATCATATGGATGCTAGCGACACTATCATATACATGTGCCAAAAGGCGCAAACAGTCCCGGGCAAAGGTAAGGCGACACCCGTGGGAATACTGTGCGTGAGGCCGCAAAGTGATATGAGGTGTTACATGCTAGATCGATGTGGCATTGAGTCGGGGTCCTGACAGCTTTGGTATCAGAGCCTGACTGCCTGTAGGATTACCAAGCCAAACTGGTCGAAGTTGAGTCTAGAAATTCTTTAGTTATATAAGGGAATTGATTGTGGGATGGAACGTAAGGCTCTTTTTATTTCTTATCCCTTATGCCTTCTGATCTGAGTCATCTTATCTTTCCTGTGGGGTTAAGAAACTAGGCTTTCTCTTCTTCTATCAGGATCACGTGTTACTAATCCGTAGACTTATAGGATTGATGGATTTAAGCCTCAGTTCAGTCTCTACTACTTCTGTGTGTTGACAATTGATCTCAGAACCTCGATATTGTGATGTTAAGTGGTTATGCCACCATTTTTGCTGGATGTCTCAAATCTTTTTGAGCATTTACAGCCGTTATGCTGTCTGAGTCATCCCAGGTTTCTAAACAGTCTGATGCATTTGCAAATCCCTTCTTCCCGTTCCCGATGTCCCTTTGGTCATATTAATCACACAAATTAGTGAGTTGAGGTACTTTATTGCCTCGACATATATGTTGGAGTTAATATTATGACCCTAGGTGTTTTAGGGGATCATCAAGTAATCTAGCCATGTTCTGTGTTCCAGTGTGATGATTCTGGCCATTATTCTCGAAAGCATGTCGTGATGCCATTTAGTTGGTAGGTATTCTATTCCTGGGCTCTTGAACCCAAAATTCACCCCACTTACCTCATGTTGATAGTGTTTGCTAGTTCCTTTAGGAAATTAGTAACCTTTGCATTAGTCCTCGAGGTCCGTGGTATTCCCTTCTTCCAAATACTATGAACCACTTACGACAGATGTTTGTTGGATCAAAAGATCACGACAGGAGTGCTCTCGATGGGTTCTCCATTTTATATTGTGACTCTGCCAGTTCTACTTTTCTGGATGGGTTATCCGGAAGAAACTTGTTTAACTTGGTTCAACATACTAATCTATGCATGCACTACTCAGAAAACCGTATGTTCCTTTGAGTTGTCCCACTTTAGTTGTCTTCCGACCCTCGTCTATCAATTGATAGTCAAGAGTAGTTGTGCACTCGAGCTCATCGATGCCTATTACTCTTGTGGTCCGTCAAGCCATTCTTGTTTAGAATGACTAGGAGAAACAAACTCCAGTACCTCATCCATTTCTAGGATTGGGTCAAAGCAGTTGTCTTCCGCAGATCAGATGCAATCCAGCTTTTGATTCTGTTCTACCCTGGAGTATCACCCTCTTTATGTCAGGATTTTCATGAGAATTGCTCCAGCTCTTGTGAATTCTTGATGTAGTGATACTTCTCGCCATCATTACTCATTCCTCGGTTCCGTGTTGTCGCAACCGGAATACCGACAAAGTGAATCATGGTGTGTGAAATCAATACTCATCGCAACCTTGTCGCTTGGTAGTTAAAGGACAATAATTTCATCCTTAGCATGTTGGTTATTGAATCATCATCCTAAGGTTGATCGTGCTACCTAGTCCTTATTCCTGGTGCACTTTTCAATCAATGAGTTAGGATAGTGTCAATCCTTGCTTGTTTGATCATATCGTCTTGCCCTGAAAAGCAAGATTGTTCTCGAGCTTGGTAACATATTGGTGGTTCGTGATTTTCCGAATATCTTCTCGGAAGTATCACCAGGTTGTCACCTGACTATTATGTTGAGTTCGTGATCAAGTTGGTCTTCTTGTAAACCACCCTTTCTCCAAGAATCTGTGTTGGATACCCCGAGCGAGTTGGTTAGGCTAAACAACAACTTGGAGAGTTGGAAGATGAAAGCTTGTCCAACTTAGTTCATTTTAAGGGATATCTTGTGTGTGTGTTGAAGATAGATGATATCTTCCTTGATTGAACCTCGTGATCAATTATTGGATCTATTGTCTTGCCAAAACTTTGATTTGAGTATGGGTTATCCTCAAATCAAATCAGAACCAACGATGTTCGTAATGTTGTCTTACTCGTGGTTGATCCCTCGAGCATACACCATTATATCCTTTGGTCTGACCAATACTATCACTTGTTCTCATAATTATGGAATTCCATTTTTATGGAAACTTGGATGAATTGTTGTTGAGCCCATCGACAACATCTTTGTCTTTTCCATATTTTTTTTGAACATTAAGCTAGTGTTGGAAACTTTTGAAAGCATTTCTTCATGCTAGCCCATGAAGCATATGCCCGGATGAAAGAAGTGACTTCCTCTAATTCATGTGCATTTGGTGCAAGTTGCCGCCGTGAAGCTGAGGAATTCAATGTTGCTTCATCTGGAATCATCCCAAGTCAGTCATGCACGTGCGAAGTATTCCATGGTCTGATAGACTGATCATCTTCATTCTATGGGTATCCCTAGCACACCAAGCCACTAACTGATTTGTTCCAGGAAAAGGAATTCCTTCATAAGAGCTAATCATATGACTTATGCAAGGACTTCGTTATCCGCAATGATGGTTTTCCCCACCCAAACTCCGTAGTGTTTTATTATAAGACTACTACGTGGTCATGCTTGTCTGCGACAGCATGTTCACATGTATGTAGCAGAAACGACTCATGTTTTGGAGTTTGCTACCGTAGTTCATTCCCAGAGATTCTCACAACACCGTCTCGTCGATTTGTGTTGCAAACTTTCATTTTTCTTTCTAGACTTGATGAGTCTAGAATATCCTGACACCAGCCAGATCTGAATCTCAGGCAGATATGATGGTTGGAACGTTTTCCCAAGAACTATAATTTTGGTCTCCTTGTAACCCGGTAAAGTGGATGTCGTGGCCAACACATCTAGCCGAAAGACCTATTATTGTAGGCTCTTGATTGAGAAAGTTGGCTACCTCCCCATAAGGATTTCGTGGGATTTACTCCCTAGTTGACCCTTATGGATTTTTGAGTTCCCGAAGTCCGAACTTTTACTTGATGTTCTAGATATCAAACTATATCTATGAATGGATTATGCTAGCACATCAAGGAGAACATTAGAAGCGGAGTGCTAAATGTCTCTCGGTCGATCATCCAGATTTTGTTTCCTTGGCTCTGGTAAGGTGAAATCTGAGAAGGTGTTATCTTCCTTTGCATCTGCATCATCCATCACCATTCATCATGGTAGTAGGTTGTGTTGCCAGGATCCTTGACACGGATATTGGTAAAACCTTGATGAATATGGAAATGCCCAAGTTCTTGAGAGCAGGGACAAGCACTAGGTGTTAGCATCGGCACTAACTAGGATTGCTCCTAGCTTCCTCGCTTATGCTATAAATTTTAAAAAAGTGGACTCACTCTCTGTTGTTGAGTTTCTTCCCAGTTACTAGAATCATTACCAGCATTTGTGTTTTGTTCCCAGCTTGCACCGTCATTGTGCCATACTACCATGGGTCCCATCCATCTCTAATGATAAGCAAAATCAACCCTTGTGTTGTCTTCAATGAGGTAATCCACATCATCCATACTGGTCCGGGTATGTCATTCCACCTAACTCCTCCAAATGATCGATTTTGATTTGCCTTAAGCTGGTATAAAGAATTCCAATGATCTCGGAATCAAAGGTAATTCTTTTTGCCACTTAAGGGGATATTTCTACAAGTCACCCTCCTCCAAGATGTCTCGTTATGGTATCATGGAAACCCATGTTCTCTCTACATTGACAACCGTTTACCACCTTCTTAAGCATGAAATTGTTGTCTACCTAGTGAACCTTCATCATCTGCTTCGCTCCATTCCTTTAGATGTGTGCTTCGCGTCTCAGCTCGTGAGATGTTTCTATGTCTCATTCCGTGAGTGGATCCTGAGTTGCTCGATCTTCGAGAAGATCAATCCTTGTAGAGTTTCTTTTCCCTCTCGGTGTCATGTTGGTAGGAGTTCCTGGAGCAAGACATCGAGACAATGATGGTGATCGAATCAACGTTCATTTGAAGGGCAACCTGGATCGTGAAGATTGTGTTAGGTTGCATTCCCCCTTCGTCTTACCCTACGCTTGAATCTCAGGTCAAGATTCTTGTTCAGTGGGGGTGACTTGGCACGTCCCTAATTCTGGTCTGACCTAGGCTAGCTTCACGTGTGCATCATGTTTAAATTCAAATGAAACTTGAATTGAGGAATTTTCAAAAGCCTCAGAAAACCTCTAAAAAATAACCAACATTTATATCTTCTCAAATGAGCCCAAGAAAATGTTCCTGTTATTCTATAGAAATATTGGTAAGAGGTAAAATTCAAACCAATATTTTTGGAGTCACAGAAATATTTATTTTGGCCATTTGAATTAATCCAATAACTATTTGCTTTGGATTTATATTTAATATATATTAAATATGACTCTAATAATTCTGGAAGTTTGTGAGTGGCTTTGTATATATTTTAGCAAGCCATATAATAACCTATAGAATTTATTAAAATGATTTAGTTGCTAAACTAAATCAAAACAGAGGAAGAAAAATAGATAACAGAAACAAATAAAAGAGAGAGAGAATCTTACCTGGCCTCACCTGTGCAGCCCACCAGCCGGCCCAACACTGTAGCTGACCGGCCCAGCACACTACCGCCACTTCCCTTGTCGCCTTCCTCCTTTGCTAGGAGGACGGGCGCGTGCCCGACGCGCGCGCACCGCCGTGCGCCATCTCCTACTTGCCGCCGACCGCCTGGAGTTGGCTAAGGGCGCCACGCAACCCCTCGGACCCCTCTCACTCTCCCCCGTCCTCACCCTCTTCCCTGGATTTCTCTCTCACTCACCCAAACGCAGCCGTCGCCGCCGACGAGCTCCCCCACGGCCACAGCCATCTCCGAGCCCCTCCGACGTGCCCCCGAGCTCCGCCGTGACGCCCCCTTCCTCTCCACCGAGCTATGCCCCGCTGGAAGCCCTGCAGCGTCGTCCACAGAATCGTCTTCAACCTCTAGCTGCCGGCGAACTCTTCGGGGATTCGCGAGCTCCAGTCCCTCCCCGGCCTCGCCGTTGTCTCTACCGGATTCGCCATGAGCCCCTGCCTCTTTCCCCTCTCTTCCCATGCTCGTCCGCGCCTTCTAGCCACCATGGCCATCGGAGCCGATTGCTCCTTGCCGCCGGCCATGTCGCCACCGCGGCTATGGCCGTGCAAGCACGCGTCCGAGCTTACCACTGAGCTCACCGCACTCCCGCGAGTCGAACACGACCGTCCAGGGCTCCTCCCGTGCCCCGCACCACCCACACCGTTGTTGCCCGAACTCCGGCCGCCGCCTAGCTCGCTGCCGCCGTCGACTCAGGCCATCCCAGCTGCTGCCTCCACCACCACTAGATGCGAGCGAGCCCCAGCTACGCATAGGACCAAACCACGGTCGATTTGGTCGACCGTGGGCAAAATCCGAGCACCTCCGCCGTCTCTGGCATCGTCGGCGACGAACCGTGGACCATGTCCGGCGAGGTTGACTCGTTTGACCTGGGGTTTGACCCCCTGGGTCATTGACGCGTGGGCCATGCCCTATTTAGTTTAGGTGTGGGTTTAATTAGCACTAATTAACTTAGTTAATTAGTTGACTCACTGACAAGTGGGCCCAGGCTCTAATTAACCTAGGTTAGTGCTAACCTAACGCTAACTAACTCTGTTAGTTAGTTGTTACACTGACATGTGGGTCCCAGCCATCAGGTTGACCTGGGCTGGCGCCTTTGACCTGCTGACGTCACCCTGACGCAATGCTAACGCATTAATTCAATTATTGGAATTATTCTTATTCAGGAAATTCCATAAACTGTCCTAAAATTCTAAAAATCATATAAAATCAACTGTAGCTCCAAATCAAATAATTTATATATGAAAAATGATCAGAAAAATCCAATCTATCCATCTGCACTGGTTTCATGCATGTTAGAACACATTAACCTTGCTGTTTAGGTGAAACAAGTTAATGCACTATTATGACCTCTTAAAATGGGTTTGCATTTGAATCTTTGGTTCAAATGGACTCATCTCAATCTGTTCTAGCTTGCATTAGCCAAAACACATTCTTATTGCAATTTCATAGCATGCATCATATTGTGCATTGCATTGATCGTGTTTCTTCTCTGTTTGTCGGTGTTGTTCCCCTCGGTAGATGTTGTATCGACGTTGTGACCGTTGACACTGATGAAGACTCATTGCTATCTTCAGAAGTGCCTGGCAAGCAAAAAACCCTTGTTCATTCCGATACAATCCCACTCTCTCGCTCCTGTTCTCTTTTACTGCATTAGGACAACAATGATTCATCTGTTACTTGCTGCGGTAGCTGAACCCCTTTATCCCCTGCATGACCTGTCATTGCCACAGTAAATAGATGAAACCCACTAGCATGAGTAGGAGTTGTTTGAGCCCTGTTGTGCCTACTCATTCATGCTTGTTTGTTATGCCTGCTACTGCTTAGAGTTGAGTCAGGTATGATTCATCGGGGATGAATCAGAGGTGTGTGAACAGGTTCTACTGTGTGTGAGCTAAGTGTGTGAACACGATTTGGTAAAGGTAGCGGTGAGAGGCCATGTAGGAGTACATGGTGGGTTGTCTCATTGAAGTCGTCCTTAGGAACTGAGTTCTATGTTTGTGATCCATGAAACAGCTACTACCATGCATTGGGCCCTGAAATATAACCCCGCTCGACTTCTTAATCACCCTTGTCCTCTGTCCAGGAGTTGCAAGTAGTTTCTGGTGTTTGTAGTATGCTGGAGGCCGTGGGCAGCGCTGACCCGAGGGGTGGGCTGTGATGCGGTAGGCACATGGCACGGTGTACCGGGCGCCCGTTTGGTGTCTCGGGAACCCTGCACACATCGTTTGGGTCGTATGTGGAAACTTCGACCGGACTCCCTGCGGATGGAACCTGAATAGGCGATAAGCCTGGACTAGAGACTTGAGTGTTTAGGTAGGTCCTGGTCTACACCCACGTCGGCTTTCGCTTGAAGTCTGCCGAGCACATGTCGTGTGCAGACGCTAAGTGGTGGAAACATGTATGAAGAAGTACACCCCTGCAGGGTTAACATCATCTATTCGAATAGCCGTGTCCGCGGTAAAGGACTTCTGGGTTGCCTATAACAGTTCATAGACAAGTGAAAGTGGATACTCTAAAATACGCAAGATAAGCGTGAGTGCTATGGATGGCCTTCTCGTAGGGAGACGGGAGCAGATGCATAGTGGTGTATTGATATGGTGAACATGTGGACTCATGTGCCCCACCTCAAAGGAGTTACTTGCAGTCGTAGTTCAGGATAGCCACCGAGTCAAAGCTGGCTTGCTGCAGTTAAACCCCACCATCCCCTTTGTTGATAATGATGCATATGTAGATTGTTCTGATGTAAGTCTTGCTGGGTACATTTGTACTCAGGTTTGCCTATTTTATGTTTTTGCAGAGAGACTTCAGTCTCACTAGTAGTTCCACATGGACTTCAACGTTTAGCTTGTTACCTCAGCTACGATCTTGTGCCCTCGGCAGGATCTTGTAGATCATCAGGCTTCTCAGGCTTTTTCATTTGTAGACGTTTGTACTCAGACATGTTAAGCTTCCGCATGTGCTTTGACTTGTATGCTCTGAATGTTGGGTCGTGAGACCCATGTTTGTAATATCTCGCTCCTCGAAGCCTATTGAATATAAATACTTGAGTTGTAGAGTCATATTGTGATGCCATGTTGTATTTGCACATATCGAGCATATTGTGTGTATGTTATTGAAATGCTTGGTATGTGTGGGATCTGACTATCTAGTTGTTTAACCTTAGTAGCCTCTCTTACCGGGAAATGTCTCCTAGTGCTTCCACTGAGCCATGGTAGCTTGCTACTGCTCCGGAATACTTAGGCTGGCCGGCATGTGTCCTTCTTTGTTCCTGTGTCTCTCCCTACGGGGAAATATCATGCAATGAATACCGGAGTCCTGTTAGCCCGCTATAGCCCGGTTTATCGGAGTCCTGCTAGCCTAGTGCTACAGCCCGGATTCACTCGCTGATAACCGACACGTTCGATGCTGGGTCATGGATGCCTGTCCCTGTAAGTCTGTGCCACTTTGGGTTCACGACTAGACATGTCAGCCCGAGCTCCTTATCATATGGATGCTAGCGACACTATCATATACGTGTGCCAGAAGGCGCAAACAGTCCCGGGCAAAGGTAAGGCGACACCCGTGGGAATACCGTGCGTGAGGCCACAAAGTGATATGAGGTGTTACATGCTAGATCGATGTGGCATTGAGTCGGGGTCCTGACACCGTCGCCCACGAAGGACTTGCCTCACTAGCGGTAGATCTTCACGAAGTAGGCGATCTCCTTGCTCTTACAAACTCCTTGGTTCAACTCCACAATCTTGTCGGAGGCTCCCATGTGACACCTAGCCAATCTAGGAGACACCATTCTCCAAGAAGTAACAAATGGTGCGTTGATGATAAACTCCTTGCTCTTGTGCTTCAAATGATAGTCTGCCCAACACTCAACTCTCTCTCACAGGATTTGGATTTGGTGGAAAGAATATTTGAGTGGAAAGCAACTTGGGGAAGGCTAGAGATCAAGATTCATATGGTAGGAATGGAATATCTTGACCTCAACACATGAGTAGGTGGTTCTCTCTCAGAAATGGTAAGTTGGAAGTGTAGGTTTGTTCTGATGGCTCTCTCCATGAATGAAGAGGAGGTGGAGGGGTATATATAGCCTCCACACAAAATCTAACCGTTACACACAATTTACCAATCTCAGTGGGACCGAATCAACAAACTCGGTCATACTGATTTAGTAAGCCTAGTGTGTTGAGGATATAACTACTGAGTGTAAACCGGCCAGGAGGGCCCGGTTCAACCTCGACTATGCTGAAGCCCATGAAGATCCAGAAGATGGCGTTTTACTAATGAAGCTTAGAAGCCCGCAGCCCAAAGGCAGATTAGGGCCCATAGTGGTAAATCGCCATGACTATGTAAACTTGTAATATAAGTTAGGAAAGGAGAGACCGAGCCGGACACTTTGTATGAGTCGGTAAGGGAGTCCTGGATTAGGGGGTGTCCGGATGGCCGGACTATGACCTTTGGCCGGACTCTCGGACTATGAAGTTACAAGATTGAAGACTTCGTCCAGTGTCCGGATAGGACTTTCCTTGGTATGGAAGGCAAGCTTGGCGATATGATATGAAGATCTCCTCCCATTGTAACCGACTCTATGTAACCCTAGCCCTCTCCGGTGTCTATATAAACCGGAGAGTTTTAGTCCGTAGGACGAACAACAATCATACCATAGGCTAGCTTCTAGGGTTTAGCCTCTCTGATCTCGTGGTAGATCAACTCTTGTACTACCCATATCATCAATATTAATCAATCAGGAGTAGGGTTTTACGTCCATCGAGAGGGCCCGAACCTGGGTAAAAACATCATGTCCCTTGTCTCCTGTTACCATCCGCCTAGACGCACAGTTCGGGACCCCCTACCCGAGATCTGCCGGTTTTGACACCGACATTGGTGCTTTCATTGAGAGTTCCTATGTGTTGTCACCTTCAGGAAGGATGTCGCACCCCGTCTTTAAAGAAAACGCTATTGCTAAAGGAGCTTTGGTTGTCGGCCAAACTCTCCGGCTAGGCAGTTTTTTGATGACCGCCTGTTCGGCCGCCGCGACGATGACCTCTCGGGTCATCGAAAGCAATCTCCACATCAGCTCGGAACTTGCCGAGCAGTTAGATCCGATGGAGCTCTCTTCCCTAAATGAGCTCTTGGATCGCATCGCCGCCCTGGGAGTCGCTACAGATTATGGCCAGATTGGGCTTAAACCCGATCAGAGAGAGATTGACTCTTCCCAGGTCACCCACCATGTTGAAGTGGTGGAGGAACAACGCGGCGAATCTTCGCCCATCCTAAGGACCAGATGTGTCCGAATTCCTGATCCCTCCTAGCCAGACATCCGCGGAGGGGAGGACGTCGCCCAAGCCCTGAACCTAAAGTCAAGCAGCAGGCCTGGTTCATTGAATAACGTCCAAGAAAACAAGCTTCCGAGTTCGGAAATTTCTTGGCCCCTGAGTCTTAGATCGGGCGAGGTTCCGGATTTAAATCCACCCGCCCACCCAAATATAAGGGATCTATCACAAATACGGCTAGAGCCCGAGGAAATAGTACACCATTACTGGGCCAGATTCCTCCTAGTTAGGAACAGGATAAATGACTGCCGTGAGAGGGATGGAATTTCATTCTTCTGTAACAACTACACGGACATCCGAATCCTCAACGCCATAAGCCGCCGCGAAATTACACGCTTCACCGACTTGACATCCATAGTATCACTAGTAGAAAAAGGGTCAAATGTGAAGCACAATAGTGCCGGTTGGAATTTCAGCCGGCACTAATGTGTACACTAGTGCCGGTTCGTGGCGGCGATCAAAAGCACCGGTTCATGGCGAACCTTTAGTGCCGGTTCATGCCACGAACCGGTACTAAAGAGGCTGTGTCAGCCTGCGGTCAGGCTATGGCCCCACCACCACCATTTAGTGCCAGTTCATACCACGAACCGGTACTAATGAGGTTATGGCTAGCTGTTTTTTAGTCCCACCTTGCAAAGTGAGAGGGACTAGGAGCGGTTTATAAGCCCTGAGTGCAGAGACGATGAAGAAGAGGCTCAATGCTCACGTTGCTTAGCTTCAAGCCTTCAGGAATACGGTAGACTGCATGGAGCTATGCGCAGTGCAGTTTACACTATTCCGAATGGCTTGAAGCAAATTAACGAGCATTGCACCTCTTTTTTATTTTTAATAACTTATTACAACTCCGGAATTCTTCTGTTATGGCAAAAACTAATTGCACGTCGACATTTCTTTTTTTTAAGTTATAACTCCAGACTTTGACCATCAAGTTTTGCAGAAAAGAAAAAATAGCAGAAAAGAAGAAAAACTATAGCTGAAAAGAAAAAAACAAAATAAAAAAACTACTCAGAAATAAATAGAAGAAAATAAATATAGCAAAAAAGAAAAAACTATTCAGAAATAAATAGAAGAAAAAATAAAGCAGAAAAGAAAAAAAATTATATTTGCTATTTTTCAATCGTTTACAAAATGACCATGAAATTGAAAATCACTACAAAATGAACTCTGAAAATGTTGAATTTTGGCAAACTAGATGAAAAACTACTCACAAATAAATAGAAGAAAATAAATATAACAGAAAAGAAAAAACTATACAAAAAACTACGCAGAAATAAGAAGAAGAAGAAGAAGAAGGAGAAGAAGAAGAAGAAGAGGAGGAGGAGGAGCAAGAAGAAGGAGAAGAAGAA
>NC_057804.1:555489883-555491606 GCF_018294505.1 Triticum aestivum
AGGAAGAAGAAGAGTAGGAGAAGAAGAAGAAGAGGAGAAGGAGGAAGAAGAAGAAGAAGAAGAAGAAGAAGAAGAAGAGGAAGAAGAGGAAGAAGAAGAGGAGGAAGAAGAAGAAGAAGAAGAGGAAGAAGATGAAGAAGAAAAAGAAGAAGAAGAAGAGGAGGAAGAGGAGGAGTAGGAAGAAGAAGAAGAAGAAGAAGAAGAAGAAGAAGAAGAACAAGAAGAAGAAGAAGAAGAAGAAAAATATTCACAAAGAAACTAAATACAGCAAAAAAACCTTTTCAGAAATAAATATAAGAAAAAAATAAAGCAGAAAAGAAATAACTATATAAAAAATTACTCAAAACTAAATAGAAGAAAATAAATAATACAAAAAAGAAAAAATGTTGGGGCGCTGCCCTGTGGGCCTGCTAGACCTAGGGTGTGCAAATACAGGCCTAGAAGGGCCAGCAGGCTCACAGGGCAGCGCGCCCTAGTTAGGCCCAAAAGCCTGTTATATAGAGGAGTTCGAATGGGCAACCGCGGCTGGGTTTATAAACCAGTGCGGCTGCCCTTCGCTCGGCGAGGTGGGACTAAAAGTAGCGCACTGCGGGTGGCAGCGCAGGGCCATTAGTACCGGTTGGTGGCTCCAACCGGTACTAAAAGGTTGCCCTTTAGTACCGGTTGGACCACCAACCGGTACTAATGACCCTCGTTTCCCGCCGCTTGGGCTGGCTAAAATTGGCCTTTAGTACCAGTTGGAGCCACCAACCGGTACTAAAGGCCCATCCTATATATATGGCACTTACGAAAATTCAGTTATCGTCACCAGTTCGTTCCACTTTTCTCGCGCGCGTGAGTCTCGATCTCGACGCCGCCGACGCCGCCGCGCCGCCGTGCTGTCGCCCTCGCCGCTCCCGCCGCCCGTCGTCGTCGTCGCCGCATGCCCCTGCTGCCCGTCGTCGTCGCCGCCCCCGCCGCCCGTCGTTGTCGCCGCGCCCGTCTCGTCTCGCCGTCCCTGGCCGCCGCCGGCATGTCTCGTCGCCGTCCCTGGCTGCCGCCGCCCGTCTCGTCGCCGTCATCGGCCCCTGCAGCCCGTCGTTGCCGCCCGCCCGTACGCGCCCGGCCCACTCCATACATGCACACACACGCACACTACACACACACATACACACACACACATGTACACACACACACACACACTACACACACACATACACACAGACACACACAAACACACACACACTACACGTACACTACACATGTACACACATATACACACACACTACACACACATATTTTTTTACTTATTTTCTGTTTAATTTCTAATGTTTAGATGAATTAGAACTATCTTGTTTATTTTTAGAATGTTAGAAATATTATCATCGATGAATTAGAAATATGTTAATGTTTAGTTCAACTAGTTAAATTAATATAATAACTAGTTTATTTTTAGTAAATATAATGCTTAGTTGAACTAGTTGAATTAATATATAGAACTAGTTTATTTTTTGTAAATGTTTAGTTGAACTAGTTGAATTAATATATAAAACTAGTTTATTTTTAGTAAATGCTTAGTTGAACTTGTTGAATTAATATATAGAACTACTTTATTTTTAGTAAGTAAATGCTTAGTTCAACTAGTTGAATTAATATATAGAACTACTTTATTTTAGTATATGCTTAGTTTGAACTTGTTGAATTAATATAACTAGTTTATTTTTAGTAAATGTTTAGTTGAACT